>NC_133648.1:33554469-33759789 GCF_009905375.1 Apium graveolens
ATTTCTAATCGCACTCAATTTCTTTTTTACCTTTTTCGTAGGAAACCAAACACTCCCAAAATTAATTTAAATAATTCAAATTTAAAAATAACAATTTATTAACAAATCAAGAATAAATTAAAAAAAAATTATCACATCAATCGGATACACCAAATCAACCGCATACACTGCTCCGATAAGCGTTCACGGTCGGAGGACTTTTTATTACTTTAACTATTTAGAATTTGAATATGTCAATAACACGATATGTAAATTATTAACTTTGTCATGAATTTCAATAAAACATATTTATTATCTGCTATAATTTAATTTTATATAATAAAAAATAATTAAATAATAATAATTATAATCAGTCCGTGCGTTGCACGGGTTATAGATTATCACATCAATCGGATACACCAAATCAACCGCATACACTGCTCCGATAAGCGTCCACGGTCGGAGGACTTTTTATTACTTTAACTATTTAGAATTTGAATCTGTCAATAACACAATATATAAATTATTAACTTTTTCATGAATTTCAATAAAACATATTTATTATCTGCTATAATTTAATTTTATATAATAAAAAATAATTAAATAATAATTATAATCAGTCCGTGCGTTGCACGGGTTATAGGCTAGTATCTATAATAACTGTAATGAGGTATAATTTGGTATGTCGTTTTTTGGTTGGTTTCATTATCCCCATTTTTGATCGTCGGATCTTTTTAATCAAGTGATCAGGATCGTTAAATCCAAATACTAAAAGAATATATACTACTCAAACTCCCAAGTTCGAATCTCGCCAACAAAAAATATTTTTATTATTATTTATACACTACTAAAATCTCAGGTTTGAACCCCACCAACATCAAATATATATATTATTATTTATACACTACCCAAGATTCAGGTTCGAATCCCACCAATAACAAATATTTATATAATTATGTATAAATATATTAATAAGATAATGATCTAAAAATAAATTTATTATAATTTTAAATAATATAAAAAAATAATTAGTTAAGACTCGTGCATCGCACGGGTTGTAAAGCTCGTAATATATAGTATGAAAGACAATGTAAGTGGTCGAAGAGCAGGGATGTAAAATGATCCTCATGATATCGAGCGATCATTTTGTTTTTCGTATTGCCCATATTTGGATCCGATATAATTTTATTCAAATACAAACTGATTTGGGGTATTGGAAGTTCGGATCCAAATCGGATATTAGCCAATACCGTATTTTTTTTCTATCCGGATGGTTGGTGATATATCGAATTTGAGTCAAATATGATTCACTAATATTACAAAATATTTTTAATTTGAGAAATGTTAGAGTCCCCACAAACCGTTCTCGGATGATGAGTTGTTATCATACTATTGGATACTCATTTATAAATAAAATGGGTTCCTCGTGTATTAATATGAATCCAACGAATAAAAAGATGACACGTGTTATTTTGGGAACTTTTTGGAAAATATTTTGGCCATGTAGCATTACTTTTTTAATTTATATCATATAAAGATCATTTATTCTAAAATAAAATATACTAAATAATCACAAATAAAAAACTTAAATATATGATGTATTAAGTATATATGATAATATTTTTTTTCATTTTAAGAGTGGGTAAATTATATTTTGCAAAAATTAAATTTATATCAGGTATTAGAAAATTATAAAATCTCAATTTATTTAAAATGTAATGAGTCAAAACTATAATTTATATTCGGCTTCTAACCGGATACGGACCATGGATCATATTCGGGCAGGATTATTTTATGTAAAAAACATGAGACATAATTCAAGCAAAAATATAAGTGCTCGTATCCGGGATGATATTTTTTTCGAGTATGATTTGTGGATCATATGTAACACAAATATGAGTTATGTATCATATTTTTTAGCCGGATATGATAGGCCAGAAATAATCAGGCCCAGATAGAAGAACAGAGGCCCAAAAGAGATGACACCCCAGGCCCAAGTCGGAGTGGTCCCCGGTGCCACGTGGCACAGGACAAAAGAGTCAACTGTCTCATGTTACCCAAAGTGGAACAATTGCATCCCAGCCATTCACGGGTAATCATCCCAAGACAACTCTGATGGAGAAAGGACACCTGACCACACAGCCCATCTGGACCGTCCAACCTGTCACCAACCAAGAATGATCAAAGGCCAGGATGAAGAGGTACAAACCCCAAAAATCCTAAATCTTGGGACCTATAAAAGGCCCTAAAAAGAGGGTTTTAAGGGTTGAAAAATATTTGACTGCTACACACATATACACACACCCTCACACATATTTTGAATAGCTCATTCTTCTTCTTCAAGAAAGCTCATTTCTTACTTTCACATCGGAGTTGCCGCGGGATACAACCCCCCCTCCGGTTCTGTTTTGCAGAGACCCCTACTTAGCAGGTTAACCACATTCCAACCGCTACGGAAACCGGGTCCCAGCATGTGTGAGGAAGGAGAAGACCTGGAAGAAACCGAGTTATCATTGGCGCTAGAAGGAGGGGTCGAACCTCCGGTGATGTGGTGTCATCTCCAGCTACATTACACAGCTACAAAACCAAAGAAACCCTTTCTCTGGTAAGAACGAAAACCTTCACTCTCTTTACAGCTTCCTTTTCTTATTTTTTCCTCCAGAACAGTCACACATCCTGGTACCATCACCCATAATCTGTTCTGAAACTAATGACCACGCGAAAAAGCAAAACCTTGATCTCCGGAACCATTCAGCCCACCGCTGCCCCGCCCAGGGACGGCGAGATGGAAGATATAGATGAAGAGCCCCCCACGGCTCGTTCTTCGTCTCAGCTTCAGCCCGGAGACCAGAGGTTAACCATAGAGAAAGCAGCCCACAAGTATGCTGAAACCTCTACAAACCCTTGGGGAAATATGACCCCGGAGCAGATTCAAGCGGCTATGGACCTGTGGAAAGAAAAGAACAAGGCTCCTGAAACTCGTCCTGGGGACCAGGAAGAGCACTCGGAAGAATCCCGGTCTTGGATTGAATTGGCAAAACTAAGAGGCCGTCAGGGGACGCCCGAGACGAGATCAAGAGGGCCACGCTCCGGGACCGCATCCGAAAGGAGGAAGAGGCCAAGGCCAAAGCCAACATTGAAAAGAGAGTCTAGGAGGAAAAAGTCAAACTAAAGAAGAAGGCACGCCGGATCCATGTCTCTTCGGATTCTGAACCTAAAAAGGAATCTAAGCAGGAGCAAATGGCCCGGGCTCTCCGGGATCTCAAAAGAAAAGTGGAAGGAGATGTGAAAGTCGGGGCGGCGGCCACGCCCTTCACCAGAAAGCTGGAATCCACCCCCAGAGAATCAACACTCAAGCACTTCAACTTCGACTCTTTTGACGGGCTTGCCGACCCTGAAGAACATCTCAACTACTTTGAACAGATCTCGAACATATACGACTACAATGACCTCACCAAATGTCGTTTCTTCGCCTCAACACTAAAGGGTGGAGCACAGAAATGGTTCAGTCGAATCTCCTCCCGGAGCATCGACTCTTGGAAGGACTTCCGGGAGATATTTCTCAAGAGGTTTAGGGCGGACCGTATGAACGAGCTCCAGATGTGCCACTTGGAAACCATACAACAGAGAAGCAGAGAAACCCTTCCGGAGTTCATCAAAAGATTTCAAGAATCAGTCAACCAGCTCTCCAACCTTGAAGAAAAGGAAGCCGTGAACATTTTCTGACGTAATCTCCACCCAGTTTCATGTGAAGGCTACGTGAAGGACCTAATCCATACGGAACCCCAAAGCCTTGCTTCGGCCTATACAATGGCGTCCAAGTTTATCAAAGAAAATGACTTCCTCACCTCAATGAAGATTAATAGGAGGATACAGGATGATGATGAATCCCCGGAACACCGCCGCGCCTACGGAAAAGAAAAGAGACACAAGACAGATAGACAGACCAATTATGTGTAGCAATCCCGGGGGACCCCACCCCGGGACGACTACTCCAGACCACAAAAGATTGAAAGGAAATCCAAGCCCAAAAGGGAGCTAAAACCAGAACCCGAATGGACTCCACTCAACCGGCCCCAGGCCGACATCTTGAGAGAAGTCAAGGGAAAGCCCTTTTATTACCCCCGAAGCCGCTGTTGGCACACCCCGGGAACAGGGCCCGAGACAAACATTGCGGGTATCACGAGGATTATGGCCACACCACGGAGAACTGTTTCTCTTTTAAAATGTTCATTGAAGATCAGATCAAAAAGGGCAACATGAACCAGTACCTACAGAGAAGTCTCGATGACAGGGATAAACCCTCTAGTGGCGGGAAACATGTGGTCAATATGATTTTTGGGGGAACCTCCTCCCCACCCTGGAGTCCAGACGAGGGCAACGATGTCTTGATGATCCAGCCTGCTGAAGATGAGCGCATATATTTCTCCAATGCAGATTATGAAGTCCTGGATCCCGAGCACAACCAAGTCCTGGTCGTGACTCTCGACATCGCCGACAATGAGCTACAAAGAATTTTGGTTGATAATGGTTCCTCAGCTAACATTGTTTTCGAGCATACCCTTAACAGGATGAAGTTGGGACACCTCCGCATGGATCCATGCCTCGAAGACCCTCTCTATGGATTCGGGAATAATATGATCCCGATCCGCGGGGTAATATACCTCCCCATGGTCTTTGGTACCGCACCCCGGCAGGTATCTCATATCATGAAGTTCTACGTGATAAGTGATACATCCTTTTATAACATGATCCTGGAAAGACCTACCATCACCAAGCTTCGGGCCATCCCGTCTACAATTCACCTGAAGCTGAAGTTTCCCACCCCGGGAGGCATCGGAGAACTTAGGGGGGGCCGGGGCACTTCGGGAAAATGCTATGGACAGGTGCTGGTCATGGCCGAAACTGATCCAAAAAACAGAAAGAAGGCAATGGCCTTACCTAAAGGCCAAAGCCGCAAGAAACATCGTGAACATTTCAACAAAAGCCTAAAGTTGGACGTCAACATGATAGAGGATTCGGGATACAGCGTAACCAATGCCGATGCCTGAATACAGAAATTTGTGGAAGTGAGAGAGAAAACCAAGGTAGAACCTGCTACCCAGACAGTGGAGATAGAATTGGACCCCGGGAACCCCACCTGGAAGTTGAAAATTGGAAAAGGCCTAGAGACATCCTTCCAAGAAGAGCTCATCTCGTTGTTAAGAGAATATGCAGATGTATTCGCATGGGCACCGGAAGATATGCCCGGGATCGATCAGTCTGTGGCAATGCACAGTCTGGATGTAGACCCGAGGAAAAAGCCGATCAAACAGAAAAGGAGAAACTTTGCTCCCGAACGACAGCAAGCAATAGACGAAGAGATAGAGAAGCTGCTCAGGGCCGACATCATCTACGAGATCAAGTATCCCGACTGGCTCGCCAATGTGGTGCTAGTCAAGAAGCCGAATGGAAAGTGGAGAATATGTGTCGACTACACGAGCCTCAACGCTGCATGTCCTAAAGATTCCTATCCCCTCCCAAATATTGACCAGCTAATCGACGCAACTTTGGGCCACACAATGCTCAGCTTCATGGACGCCTTTTCGGGATACAACCAGGTTCGCATGAATCCCGAAGACATAGCCAAAATGGCCTTCATCACTCATAGGGCAGTCTATGCCTTCATCATGATGCCTTTCGGGCTCATCAACGCCGGAGCCACCTACTAGAAAATGATGAACACAATTTTCAAGAGCCAGTTAGGGAGGAACATGAAATCTTATATAGACGACATGATCTCCAAGTCACTCACCACCCCAGATCACATAAAAGACCTCAATGAGTGTTTTGACAACCTGAGGAGATACAACATGAAGCTGAATCCGGAAAAATGTGCATTCGGGGTACCTTCAGGCAAATTCCTGGGATTCTTGGTCAGCGAAAGAGGAATAGAAGCAAACCCGGAGAAAATCAGCGCCGTAATAGAAATGAAGATACCTCAAACACAGAAGGACATCCAGAAGCTGGCAGGATGCCTAGCGGCACTGCGAAGGTTTATCCCGAAGCTGACGGAGAGATGTCTCCCATTCTTCGAGTTGTTAAAAGGCGCCAGGGACAAGAAGTTAGTGGATTGGACTCCAGAATGTCACACAGCTTTCGAGGAAATCAAGAGGCACCTGATGAACCACCCGGTGCTTTCCAAAGCTAAGCCCGGAGAGCCTTTATCTCTCTACATCGCCGCTGGCCCCAAAGCTGTCTCTTCGGCACTGGTCCGGGAGGAAGGAGGAATGCAGAGCCCCATCTACTATGTCAGCCAAGTCCTCAAGGACGCCGAGACTCGGTACCCAAACTTGAAAAAATTCACCTTTGCCCTTGTACACTCCAGCAGGAAGCTGAGGCAATACTTCCAAGGCCGAGAGATCAGAGTAGTCACAGACCAGCCGTTCAAAAAAATCATCCACAAGTCGGATGCCTCGAGAAGGTTAGTTAACTGGGCCATCGAATTAAGTCAATTTAACATCAAATTCGTGCCACGTACGGCGATAAAGGCCCAGGCCTTATCCGAATTCGTCATGGAATGCACCTTCCCGGAGCAGCATCTACCCTCCCCCCAAGAGATAGTCCCGGACGGAACCAACCCAGAAACGGATTTATGGAAGCTCTATGTTGACGGATCATCCACGGCCGAAAGATCCGGAGCGGGCCTCATCCTTATCAGCCCCAAGGGCTTTACCATTCAACAGGCAATAACTTTTACTTTCAAGGCGACGAATAATCAGGCTGAATACGAGGCACTCATCTCTGGGCTCAAATTAGCAAAATCTCTTGGTATCTCAAAGATGACCGTCTACAGTGATTCTCAGATCGTGGTCAAGCAAACCAGTGGAGAATATATCGCGAAAGATTCAACACTGGCACAGTACCAGGCAATGGTACGAAACATCTTGGAAGCCACTCCCGAAATCACCATACTTCAGATCAACAGAGAAGAGAACTCCAAAGTAGACGAGCTGTCTAAGCTCGTGCAGAATACTTTGGACCTCGCCGCTTCAGTATACTTCGAAGAACTCAGAGTACCTAGCACAGAGCGAGCTGAAGTCTTGTGCATCGGGAGCCCAGACAATTGGATGACTCCATACATAGCTTACTTGAGAGATGGGACGCTCCCAGAAGATCAGAACAAGGCCAGGTACTTGAAGCACAAGCTGCTCGTTTCTTCCTAGAGGACGGTCAGTTATACAGAAGAACCTTCTCAGCACCCACCCTGAAATGCGTGGACCCAGATGAGGCCAATTATTGCCGCCGAGAGGTTCACGAAGGCATCTGCGGAGACCACCTTGCGGCCAAAGCTCTAGCTTACAAAGTCATCAGACAAGGATGTTACTGGCCCACAATCCACTCCGACTCCATCGCCTATGTTAAGAAATGCCCCCAATGCCATAAATTCAGCAACATTCCCAGGTAAAGCCCCATCCTGCCAGCATCAGTATTATCTCCGATCCCATTTGCCGTCTGGGGCATAGATATCATGGGCCCTTTTCCCCGAGCAAGAGGTGACCTCCGCTACATCCTGGTAGCCATCGATTACATGACAAAGTGGGCAGAAGCCAAGGCTATGAGAACAATCAATCAACAAGATTGCATCAAGTTTATGGACTCAATCGTCATGAGATTCGGAATCTCGGTAGTTCTCGTCTCCGACAATGGCCCACAGTTCGTTGGGTCTGAATTCGAGGCATATCTGAAAGAACTCGGAATCAAGCATAAAAGAGCATCGGTTGCACACCCTCAAGGGAATGGACAGGTCGAAGTAACTAACAGAACCATACTTCGGGGCCTGGAAAAAAGGTTGGAGGAGTCCAAGAAAACATGGCTTGATGAGCTTCCAAAAGTCCTATGGTCCTACAGAACCACCCCCAGGACAGGAACGAATGAGACCCCCTTCAAGCTTGTGTACAGTACCGAAGCCCGCATACCAATCGAAATCGGGTCCCCTTCCCACAGGGTCATTAACTTTGATGAGATCTCAAACATTGAGGGACTTAAGACCAACCTGGAGCTCCTAGATGAGGTAAGAGATAAGGCGATAAAAAGGATGGAAGATTACAAAGAAAAGACAAGACTCTACTTTGGGAAGAAGGCAAAAATCAGAGAGTATGAAGCAGGAGACTTGATACTTTGACACACCGAGGCCTCGGACCCAACCAATCAGGGAAAACTCCAACCCAACTGGGAAGGCCCCTACAGGATTAAAGAAGTACTCCGACCAGGGACTTACAGGCTAAGCTACCTCGGGGGGACCGAAGTCCCAAACACTTGGCACGGAGCCCGCCTAAGGAAATTCTACCAGTAAAGGTAGGGCGCACATTCCGGGATCTCCTCTACTTTTAGGCTATAGCAGCTTAATGTAATTTATAAAGTTTTCCCCGGAATGTATTTTTGCTTTATCACGATTTAAATGAAAACTCCATATTGGGCACCCCATAGCCCAAGGTCATTTTACTATCACTCAATCACTGTCGCCTTATTACTTAAAAAATTTTATTCAGTTAAAATTCTAAACCCCTTCCCGGGGACCATTACATAACCCATGTGTACTTAGAAAATTTTACTCAGTTAAAATTTAAACCCCTTCCCGGGGACCATTACACAACCCATGTGTACTTAAAAAATTTTATTCAATTAAAATTCTAAACCCCTTCCCGGGGACCATTACACAACCCATGTGTACTTAGAAAATTTTATTCAATTAAAATTCTAAACCCCTTCCCGGGGACCATTACACAACCCGTGCGTAATTAGAAAATTTTATTCAGTTAAAATTTTAAACTAAACCCCTTCCCGGGGACTACAACGCGAATCACGTTTACTTAAAAAAAATTCGAGAAAAGGAAACAAAACCAAATACGAAAGGGAAATATATCTACATACATTCCCGAGGCAAACCAAGCCCCGGAGCAAATCCAAATCAATGTCATACGGAAGCCGAATAAACGAAGTCTAAAAGCCACAAGGGCCAAGTCTGAAACAACTACAAATTATGAAAATAAAATTACAAGGCACAAAGCCTGGGTCTTCATTCCTCAGTTCTCGGGAGGAGGAGGAGGAGTCTTCTCGCGACCATCTTCGGGAGGCGGAGGCGGCTGTGTCCCGGAAGTACCCGCCTCAGCAGCTCGGGCTTCGTCACGGCGGAGCTCTTCGGCAAGGTACAGCTCTATGAATCCGTCCATGTCACCACCCGGATTCTCAGCCAGATAAGTAGAAGCAACGTCCCAGCAGATGTTGACCTTCTCAAAGGTCTTGTTGTTAAGCTCCTCGTAGTAAGCAGGGGTACCCCGGAAGGACTCCAGAACCTCCTCTGCCCGGGGCCTAGCAGCAAGCTCCCTTTTCAAGTTCTCCACCTCCGCCCGGAGGGATCCAACCAACTGCTCCGCAGCCTCTCGAGATTTTACCGCCTCAGCAACAGCTTGCTTATGTTCCCGAGACTCCTTTTCCTTTACCTCCCGGTACTTGGCGAAGCTTTCCTTCTCCTTACTTAGCTCCTTCAGCGCAACCTTATTCTTAGTCTCCCTTATGCGGAAGTTGTGGAGAATGGTGGAACAGCCGCTGATCCGAGCATTGGCCTGAAAGCAAAACGACTAAGTACTAACACGAGTAGAAAAGAAAAAGATAAGGGAACAGTCTTACCTCCGACACGTCCCGGATAAGATGATCAAGAAAGGTATCCAGATCCTCTGTAGCATAGCAGTCAAAGTCAGCAGGGGTAGCATAATTGTCAAACATTTCATTTCGGCGATCATCCAAAGTCATCCGGGCCAAGAGGTTCTTCAATGCATCTTCCTCCACCAACTTTTGGCTCTCTTCCTCAGAATGACCCGACCCAGAAACCCTCCTATGCTGGGGAGTTCCGGAACCACCAAAATCCTCGGCTACAGCTTTCCTCTTCCGAGGATTCAACGATCCGACCTCCACTTCCTCCAGCTCAACTACCTCAACCTCCTCAGGCTCCGGGACAGCAGGTGTAGTAACCAACAGAGCGCTCTGCCTTACACTATTGCCCGAGGAACCAGCATCCCGGGTTTGAGAACCACTACCTCCACCAGCTGCTTTCTTCCCCGAGTCCAAGTGAACAGCACCACCAATTTTCTTGAACCTCCTGGCCAAATCTTTGAATTGTTGCGACATGGCGTAATGGAAAGGATTAAGGAAAGGGAGACCTGCACAAGGAACAACAATTATAAAGAGGAACATGGCAAAAATATACATCAAGAAAAGTACAAGGAACGGCTACTAATGTAAAACACTTATAGCCAACATTAAATAATGTCTGATTATCTAAAAAGGTATCCCGGGTCCACTGGGCACCAAGAGCCACCACAAAGTCATACATCTTCACCAGGGCGTCTCCACCGAGCCTCTCGGATGGGAACCTGTTATTTTTCAAAGTAGTTTTGTACAAAGGCATAAACTCCAGGTCCCAGCCCCGGACGAAGATGAACTCCCGGTGCCAGCCCCGGACGAAGTTCAACATAAAGACGGGAGCCTTCTTGGCATCAGAAGGGAGCCCACAACCATCTATATTAAAGGTAAACTCAAAAAGGGGAGGCAAAGTGGACTTTTTGATCTTAAAGAGGTAGTGGAAAAGCTTAAACATAGGAATGTACTTCTTCACATGGCAGCATGCCAAGAACCAGAAAACCCACTTAACAGAGTTCAGAGCTAGTTGGGTGAAGGGTATCCCGCACACGTCACGGTACAGGGACTTGGTAAACTGATGAAGGTTGGGCCTCATGCTACGCAGATGCTCTAAAGGAATTCCTACCCAATCACCAACAGGGCGGTGATAAAACCTCTCGTAAGGCTCGGGCCACCTCCACTCCATATCATCCCCGAAGTGAAAAACGACCTTCACCAGGTCATCTATCTGCTGAAAGGTATACTCAGAGAGGTCGGGATGATGGGGAGCTGGAACATACCTAGTCCCGGGAGCGTTATAGAAAAGTTGATCCATCCGGGCCCTATCATAAGGCTCTATGCCCCCGGGCCTATACGCGGTAGTAAGGTCCCTAAAGTAGTAGTCATGGGGAGGACTATTCTCACGGGTCTGAACGAAATAATGACCGATGTCTACCCAAGACCCGTCTCTCCTACCCAAGGTATGCCCGGGGTTCAACAAGAAGGTAGGCAACTCCTCAACTATGGCTTGACGACGGGGAGGCATATTTTCTGGTTCCGGAGAAGAGTCACTCGAAGAATTTTCAGGAAATCCAAAGGGGGGACGGTCAGGTCTACGTTTCAGGTTAGCTAATTGTTTCCTTCTACCCCTCCTAACCATATAACCCCGGAGTCTATGCCATTTCGGGAAGAAAAAAAAAAGAAAAGAAAAAAACACAAAAGCTACTCAGAAACAGTTAACCTCAAAATCAAAACATCAACTCATATCAGACAACCTATACATACATATATACGCCTATAACACATGTTATGAACAGTCACGAAAGTAAAGATCAAACCCAGTTTTACATAGATTAAAACCCTTATTCGCACATATGTGCATACCAAAACACAAGCCCAGATTCTCTACAAACATCGACTTTTTCTTCGCAAACAAAAACTATAAATCTAAACAACAAACAACCTGTTTGACTTACCAAAACTTGACACAACAAAGATAAACAAATTTAGGTACTTGGGTACACATGCATTCTAAAAGCTCAAACTACAAGTACTCGCTAAACAATCACGAAGAAACAAAAAGAAGAACGAAGACAAGTTCGAGAACTTACAAGAAAGCAGGAGAATAAACCGGTTTCAAAAAGCAAAGGAGCTCCCAAATTCGACTTGGAGAAAAATGGCAGAAAGATTTTGTGTTCGTAGTTGCGTAAAGAGAAAAGAAATGAGAAATGGGGGGTATTTATAGGAACAGAGGGAGAGTTAACCCACTCAACTACCTCGCAATCCGGTCCGTTGATCGAGCACACGTGGCACAATCCTGAGCGTCCAGAAAATAACCGCTGCAGTTAATGATTACATTGCTGTAATTATTTAACAGGCGCGACTTTTGAGGAGAAAAAAGGGGGAAATAACTGCAACGTTTCGTACATATACATATACACATATTCATATAAGAAGCTCAATCGCCGCCTGACACTCCGGGAAAAGCGCTAAAGCACTACCCACCTATCACATCCGTACTCAGGCCTACCGAAACGCAACCCCGGGGACTTGTACCCAACAACCGGGGTTAGGGGCCACAAATTAAAAGGAAAAATGACAAAATTTTTCCAAGTGTCAAGAACTAAAAGGCCTACCCAAACACAATCCCGGGGACTTGTACCCAACAATACCCTGGGGTGAGGGCCACAAATCAAAAGGAAAAATGACAAAAATTTTCCAAGTGTCAAGAACTAAAAGGCCTACCCAAACACAATCTCGGGGACTTGTACCCAACAACACCCCGGGGTTAGGGGCCACAAATCAAAAGGAAAAATGACAAAAATTTTCCAAGTGTCAAGAACTAAAAGGCCTACCCAAACACAACCCCGGGGACTTGTACCCAACAACACCCCGGGGTTAGGGGCCCCAAATCAAAGGAAAAAATGACAATTTTTCCCAAGACCCAAAGGGCCTACCCAAACACCACCCGGGAACTTGTACCCAACAACATCCCGGAGTCATGAGACAAATCAAAGAAGTGAATTTTTTCCAAGACAACTACTCCCCCATCCGGGAAAACCCGTATAAGGGAGTGGGAGGCAAATGATAGGCCAGAAATAATCAGGCCCAGATAGAAGATAAGAGGCCCAAAAGAGATGACACCCCAGGCCCAAGCCGGAGTGGTCCCCGGTGCCACGTGGAACAGGACAAAAGAGTCAACTGTCTCATGTTACCCAAAATGGAACAATTGCATCCCAGCCATTCACGGGTAATCATCCCAAGACAACTCTGATGGAGAAAGGACACCTGACCACATAGCCCATCTGGACCGTCCAACCTGTCACCAACCAAGAATGATCAAAGGCCAGGATGAAGGGGTACAAACCCCAAAAACCCTAAATCTTGGGACCTATAAAAGGCCCTAAAAAGAGGGTTTTAAGGGTTGAAAAACATTTGACTGCTACACACATATACACACACCCTCACACATATTTTGAATAGCTCATTCTTCCCTCTTCTTCTTCTTCTTCAAGAAAACCCATTTCTTACTCTCACACCGGAGTTGCCGCGGGATACAACCCCCCCTCCTGTTCTGTTTTGCAGAGACCCCTACTTAGCAGGTTAACCACATTCCAACCGTTACGGAAACCGGGTCCCAGCGTGTGTGAGGAAGGAGAAGACCTGAGAAGAAACCGAGTTATCAGGATATACGTCGAGATACCATATAGTTCGGACCAATATTTTACGGCCCTATTTAAGAGTTTTACATTTGAGTGATTTCTAATAAAAACAACTTAAAAGTAAATTGTATTACAATGAAAACATGATTGTTCATGTATACAAATATTTATTAAAACGGTAAAATAAATAACCAAAATAGCATGTATAGATATATATTGCAAATATATCTGTTGTGATTAAAATTTGGAAGTGTGTGTGTCTGGGTATTCGTGAGCCTTCAATGTTTATTTGAAACAAAGACATAAAATATGAATATATATATATATATATATATATAGTGTTAGATATAGAGTGTACATAAACTTAAATACAGAGGGCGTGAATGTATTCTTAATTCTTTTTGTATTTTTCTTAAATCTAATCTGGATTAATGTCATAATAGCTTAATATTTGTATGTTAAAAATTTGGAAAAAAGTATGAACATATACAGATAAATAATCAAAACTTAATAGTTGTATTAAGTTTGAATGTTGTTATAATCTAGGTTTGTAAATATAAACCCGACTTTTGTTAGGTATGAAGTGCAACACATAGGGGGTGAATGTGTTTTCTTGTTTTTTTATTTAACTGTGACTTTTTGTGGCTTGTGAAACCAAACAGCCAGATGAGTCGATAGTGATAATGGAATAAATGTAAACACACAAGCAATTTATCAAAAACTCATTTGATTCGTGTTAATTCAAATTTGTCTTGCTACAAACCTGTGTTCTTGAAAATAAGAACTTAGCTACTTCTCTTGAGAGAATTACAAGATTTTCTAGATCTATTTTTTATAACTAAACAAAGGATTGGTGACATTTTTTATTGATCAACATGCACGGTTTACAGAACTTGCACTAAAATAGACTAACATATTTTATAAAGCTCATTTTTCTGTTTCTATTTCTAGTGCAACATATCTGAGCAGAATATACTAGGTCTATGACCCTCATTTGTCTAGTTCACCTTGGCCTTTGATCTTGTATTCTTCAAGCTGCATTTGTAGGGTTTCCAATTCAGTGATAGAATTGTTTGTTGACTGATAATCTTGGATCTTCAAGTTGTCTGTATTCTGAATTCTGAAGTTATTTACCGAGATCTCTTTTGTTCATGACAATCCCATTGTATTCTGTAATTGTATTTCTTGAGTTTGTAAAAATGCTAAGTAGATTTGACTAGAAGATTTTTCTATGAACAACCATCAATCTAAGGAATAAACTCTACAAGAAGATCAATCTTAATCATGACTCGGAAAGAAGTGCAAAAGCTTGGAGTTGAATAATGTTGTTCTAGGAAAAATGTTCTAAGTCAGATATCGACAAGTCATATCAAGGAATATAGAGAAGTATGTCGAGACGTATAAAATGACTTGTAGAGAAATCCCAAGAGATATCGACAAGTCAATCTGCATGTAGAGAACTAGAGATATCGATAAGTCAAAAAGTCCATGTACGGAACTGGAGATATCGACAAGTCAAAAACTCATGTAGAGAACTTGATATATCGACAAGTCAAAAGCTCATGTAGAGAACTAGAGATATCGACAAGTCAAAAGCTTATGTAGAGAACTGGAGATATCGACAAGTCATTCTACTTATAGAGAACTGGAGACCTCGAGAAGTCAAAAGCATATGTAGAGAACTGGAGATATGAATAAGTTATTTATCTTATACTCATCCTTAGGGTTGTCAAGGTGATTTAGTCTTGTTATGTACATACATGTCGTGTACAATAATCTTCCCCAATTTATGAGAAGATCAATTGTCACCATTCATGCCTGATAACAAGACTAATCCCAATCTAAAATTAAATATAAAATTGACAAATTTACAAAGTACAAATTTTATACAATCTTGTAGTTATATCAGTACAAAGTTACAAAGCTTAGATAAATTTCTTCTCACAAATTGGGGGAGATTGTTGTGCAAGACATGCATGTATTAACAAGACTAAGTCTTACTGACAACCCTAAGGATAAGTTGTATGATAATCTAATTTTGTATTCTGCAATTATATTCTTTGAGTTTGTAAAAATGTTAAGTAGATTAAACTAGAGGATTTTTCTGTGAACAACCTTTAAGCTAAGTAATAAACTCTGGAAGAAGATCAAATTATGATCATGCCTCAGAGAGAAGTGTAGCAGCTTGGATTTGAATAATACTATTCTAGGAAAAATGTTCTAAGTCAGATATCGACAAGTCATAGGTCAAGGAATATCGAGAAGTCTATCGAGATGTCCAAAATAGCTTATATAGAAGTCCAAGAGATATCGATAAGTCAATATGCATGTAGAGATCTCAGATATCGACAAGTCAATATGCATGTAAAGAACCGGAGATATCGACAAGTCATTTTTTTATGTAGAGATCTAGAGATATTGACAAGCCAAATCTTCATATAGAGAACTACATATATCAACAAGTCAAAAGCCTATGTAAAGAACCAGAGACCTCGACAAGTCATTCTACATGTAAAGAACCGGAGACCTCGACAAGTCAAAGACTCATGTAGAGAACTCAAGATATCGATAAGTCATTATATGTATCGATATGTGACACCTCTACAGAACAAAAGAGATCGTGACATATTATCTCATAATTCAGAATGCAGACAAATTGAATATTCAAGATTATCAGTCAATAAATAATTATATCACTAAATTGGAAAGACTACAAATGCAACTTGAAGAATTCAAGATCAAGGGTCAAGATTCACTGGACAAAGGAGGGTCACAAACCTAAAGATTCTGCACAAGATTTGCTAATACTGGAAATGCAAATTGTACAAAGTGGCTTTAGAAACTGTGTTAGTCTATTTTAGTGCAAGTTTTGTAAACCCGTGCATGTTGTTCTATAAAACATTCATGGGTCTTTTGTTTAGAAGTAACAAACAGATCTAGGAAAAATCTTAAATTCTCTCTCAAGAATTGTAGCTGAATTCTTATCTTTAAGAACACGTATTTGTCGGAAAACAAATTTGATTAATATAATCAAGTGAGCTTTTGATAATTTGTTTGCGTGTTTGCGGTTAAACATTTTATCACTACAAATTCATATATGTTTTGTTCAATTATAAGCCAAACACTTTTACAAGTAAATAAAATCCAAGAAAACACATTCACCTCCCATGTGTTATATTTCACTGCACTTAATAACTAATATTATTTTGATCTTTTCTAGCGTATCAATGAATATGAATGCAAGCACGATTGGAGAGCTCAAATGGTTAAGAGATTATTATATATCGTCCTAGATTCTAAGTTCGAATCTGACTCACCACGAGAATATCTTTAAGCAGATACTCTCAATTGTAAGGCTATAAGACATTTTAGTAAAAAAATGAAATTGAATATATTAACATTGATTATTTTACAATTAATAAAGATAAAGTCACCTATATGTGTGTGGGGGGAAATTATTATTTGTTATATTTTTCGAAAAAATTATGTTAGTCTCGTTTATTTATAAGCTAAATATCTTAAAATTAATGTATATTTTATTTATTATTAACATCTAGTGAGCCAAGTGATAATCCAAATAAAATGCATTTATAACTATTCATAAATTAAAATGATCGAATAAATAAAATGTCATTATTTATATATAGTTGCGGTAACACTAACAAACAATCCATATTTAATTTTACTCATCTGAGCATCAATCATGGTTGCGACATAAAAATAATTTATATATTGCGAAGACTAATTACTTGTTATTCCCAACAATATAATAACAGAATTACAAAATGAGGGGTTAAATGAAATTCTGGTTTTGTTCTCTGAAAAACTCTTTATAAAATATATAATCGTGGTTTTAAATAAGCAATAATGCAGATAAAGCTTCTGAAGTATTCTACTCGCACAAAGAAAATAAACACAATGTTTAAAAATTTTCTGGTGGATTTGTCTTTCCACCAGAGATATATATTTGAAGAAATCATTGTGATGCAAATTGCACGCAACTGCTTACAAGTATCTTCTTACAACTTTGAACTTGAGAGTATTTCTAAAGATACAGCTTGCTTAACTTTTGAGTTCTTACTTGATATCTAAAATACTTGCTACGCTTGATTTATATTTAACCTATTGTACATGTGCAATATGACAAGAATAATATTCCTATCAGCTAGGTCCAAACACATGCTTCTTCATTTCTTTGTCCAATGCAATCCAAGTAAGATATAGCATATTTAAACGTCTTTGTTTTGCATGGAAATGGAAATGCTTCATTTTCTTCTAAAACCTGTAAGCAGGCTGTCACATTTATTTTGTGCATAATCAACTCATGTGACTCTGTCAGCCTCTATCAAGTCACTATCAACTGCTATCTTATTGATCATCCGTTGAAACTTCATTGTTGTCATCCGTGACACTATGCTAGTGTCATCCGTTGAAGTTTTCTTGATAACATTCGTTGAAGCTTTATCTGATATCAGTTGAAGACCTCTTGACTAGCTTATCCGTTGAAGGCATATTGAGTCATTTGTTGAATCTTTAGTTTAGCAGTTGAAGATGTTTCCTTAGTTGTTGATACTTTTTCATTTATACAAAATTACTAGGCATTTTATATCTATACTTACCCCACCTATTTTGCATATCTTGTTAATAGTCAATATGACTTAGAAATCACTAAAACTCCCAAATCCCTTAGCTATCATAGTGTATAGAATGTGCTACTTACTTATTAATATAAGCTACTCCTTCAACAAATAGACAGACTATGGTTATCCTTTTAAGGCTACTAAATGACACTTAACAATTCTACTTAAGGTGTTTTGGTGAGTTATCATCAAAACTACAACATATCCCTAACAATCTCCCCCAATTTATGTCTAATGGAATTATAGACATAATTTCAGGTTGACTTGATGATAACAAAACACCCTATAAAGATAATATGTTAATAAGTAGACAATTTGTAAAGTGCTGCATTACAATAGAAATGAACAAAGATGGTTAAAAGAGGTTTACATGCCATTGTCAAGGTGCTCCTCTAGTCTGAGCAGATTATTTTATTTTCCTTGATTCCCGTATTTTCCTTCCCAACTTCTCATTGTTTTCTCAATTTGGAGTTGAAGTTGTCAGTAAAACTCAGCTTCATTTTCTTCATTATATCCAGCATCTCCTGCATCTTTTTGAGAGTTTCATTACTTGAGATTTTGAGATGGTCTTCAATTCTGAAAAATCTTTTGGTATACTTCTCATCTCTAAACTCCATGATCCATTAAGGTTTCATATGCACTTTATCTCCAGTATTTCGAATGGTTAGAACCCTTGGAAGTGCATTAGAATCTCTCTAACTTTGTCTGATTTGATTTATCTTTCTGAGTATTTATGATTTAGCAAACTTTGTGAATCCAAAGTCATTCTTCACTGCAGTAAATACCTTGGTTAAGACATCATAGCTTTCCTCAAGAATCATGTAGAATGGCCATATTATCTCATTACCACCCTTGTATCTAAAAACCAATCTTTCTGGAAGTCTAGTAGTAGTATCAATTCCTCTCACTTCTTCTAATTCTTCTAAATAAAGTTGAATATCACAGAATTCTTTAATGTCACAGATGTAGAGCTGATCATCTTTGTTGACAGTAGGCTTCTGTGGTTTTGAGATGGCTTTATTAGAGATAGGGTAGGCTTCTTCTTCTTTCTTAATGTTCTTTTCTTGGTTGGTAAATGGATGTTCAAATCAGGGATTGGTAGACTCTCCCAATCTATAGGTTCATCCTTGGGCACTATTGATTCACCAAAAAACTTTACCTCATGATATACCTTGGTTTCAATTGGTTCCACATTGGGCATAGTTGATTGAGTTGAAGCAACAGATTGAGATGGATCACTCTTCTCCTCTGAATTTCTACTTACCCACCGACCATGTCTCATCTTTATTCTTTTACCTATTTTCTACTCAAGCTTCTCTTCCTTTTTATCAGCCAATTTATTTTCAGTTTCAGTAGCAGGATTCTCAATTTTCTTTTGAGCTTTCTTAGTAGCCTGCTTATTTTTTGGCTTTGGCTGTGACTTGGGTCTCAAATCTTCTTTCTTATTTGCTTTTACAAATATGGGATGTTCACTCATTATATAGATCAATTTTCCATGTCTGTAAATTCTTGTTATCCTTTTTCTCAATATTTCATCCTTGGTTATCTTGTATCTAGTAATTGATTTGCCTATGAGTTTCTGCTCATCAGGCATGGGAGGTGAATAATCTAGCTCTATTGGGTGTTTGCTTGTAAATCGGAAATTTGAAGGTCTAGGCTTGAGTACCACACCGAGCTTTAGCTTATTTTCAAGTGATGTTTCTCCTTTTGCACCTTTTCCCAACTATAATTCATCTAAAGTAAAAGGTCTCAACTGTGTGATATATTTCACAGATTCTTTGATCTATCTTTTTTTGTTGTTCCTTAGGCTTCATCTTAGATACAACTAGATTGATCAAGTCTATGTTGTCCAACTCTCCCTTACTGGTGGTTTCGGCAGAGTAATAGAGGGAACTATTACTTTAGAGATTTGTACATGCACATCTTTCTCCCCTTTTTTATTATCATGAAGAAGAAATGTAGAGGTTGAAGATTATGCATCCACCAATTGTTGGAGTAACTGAGTCTGTGTGTCTTGATTTTGAAGTATCTTGGCCAAGGAAGCTTCAATATTAGTCATTCATTCATCAAAGGCCTCAAATTTCCTTGATAAGTCTCATTCCTTCCTTAACTTCAGTTGTAGCTCTCTAATGGTGGCAAGAAGCTTCTCATCCAGCTTGTTGTACAAGTCCTTTTTGACTTCATCAATGAATTATTGTAGACCATCCACATCTATAGCTTGCATGTGGTGTTGAACTTTGTAAAGTTGGAGAGACTCTAGATGGGCTTGTAGAAGAGACCTTGTACTAGCACTTGAAGTAGCTGTTCAAGCTGTTTGAGTCTGTTTGATAAACTCCATAAGAGTGAATTTGAAGTGATGGGAGCTCCACTCCTTGTTGACCATCCAATTAGGCATATTAGTTTTAGAACTAGGGCCTACATCTCCCCCTATATCCATGTCGGTATCTTCATCAAACTCATCATCATCATCTTCAAAATCAATTTCATCATCAACTGTAGGAGGCATGTTAGAGATTGCATCTTTGGCCCTTTACATTGATTCAGTTATGTGTACTAAATTCAATGTTCTTTCTGCCTCCTCATTTCCCTAACATCCAAGGCTTTATAGGCTGTTACGGGATGAGTAAACGTCTCAGTATCCAAGGAAATGGAGTCTATAACAGCTCTGTAATATTGCCGATATAGCTTTTTCTTTGCAGCTTCATTGACATCCATCGACTCATGTGCAATGGTTGCCACCCTTATATATGTTAAGTGGCATTTATGTCCACTTAGAATGCTCTATAAAGGCTTGAATCGATGTTTTATACTCGAGTTATTTGTGTATTTGATGTGTTTTCATAGTGTTTTTGCATTTCAGGCATAAATAAAAGAATTAGGAGATTTAGCATTGTTTCGGTGCTAAATTGGTGTTAGGATGGTGCTCAGGAAGATTGCTCGAGGATTGCCAACTCAAACCACCCAAGAAAACAAGAAAATAAATATTTTCCAGAAGGTTAGCGAGCGCGCGCTGTAGTAGTGCGTGGCCGCGCCAGAGAGCAGGAAGACAGTGCACCCGCGCTGGTGAAGCGTGCGGCCGCGCCGTGTCGATTTCTAGGAATCATGTTTCTACTATAATTTTGATATGGTGGACTTATAATCTGCATGGGTTGTTATATAATGATAACTTAAGATCATTTTTCAATAACAAGACGTTCCATAGCTTAAGGAGAAGGCGTAAGAAGACCGTATAACACAATTCAGCGAAGGCGAAGAAACCCTATTTTATTCTTGTGATTCTTTGTTCTAAGTTGTTATCTTGGATGCTAGTTTTCTTATTTGTGAACCTCTACTCTTGTTACGTACTTGGTTTATTATTTATTCAGTATAAAGACTATGTTTATTATACCATGTTTTTATCGGAACCCACGTTGATGATGAGTCTGATTATGGGCTAATCATTATCGTGGGGTTCTAGCGGATTTACTATGGATTTCTTTAGTTAATTTGTTTCGATGCCTTATTGTGTGGTGATTGTATGATATCCTAGTATTGGTAGCACTTATTCGTCTTATGAGCGTCGTGAACTTATAAGATAGCGTGTTAATCTCTATTGAAGCGAAAGTGTATATATATAGGGGTTTAGAACTTGCCATGCTAACATAAGTTCATGTATTTGATATGCATGATTCATAGGTAATTTTAACCATCTTACTTGCCCTATGTAATCATAATAGATAACTTGTGCATTAAACCATTGTTGTCAAATTCTATAGAACATATAGGGTCTCAATATAATTGGTGTATATTCAGCTTCTATCTCTTTTGTGGATGTCTGATAGTAGGGTAATCGTACAACGAAAGTTGACGTTTACTAATTTCGTGTTATTTGATTAGTGTCATCACCATTACATGCTAAGGTTGAGAACAAAGAGGTTATTGAATGAAGTAGTAATGAAGTTAGAATCTCATGTTTGTGTCATATAGTAATCAATCCTTTTAATTCTCTTAGTTAATGTTCTATAGTATAATTTCTTAGTTAATCATAGTTATAAACAACCTCAAATTGTTATTCGTCTTAGCATTGAATAATAACCATACCATTGTTGCATAAGTGCATTGATTGAAATTAAGTTAAACCAGTCTCTGTGGGAACGAACTAAAAATAATTCTATATTACTTGCGATCGCGTATACTTGCGTGAATATTAGCGAATGTTTTCGTCCTAACAAGTTTTTGGCGCCGCTGCCGGGGACTCAGTGTTAATCTTTAGTTTATGTGTTTGTCATCAGTGGTCGTTAAAGTTCATTGACTCAGACATTTTTACTTACTTATTTCCTTGTCGTGTTTCAGGTACTCTAGCGAGCGTGTATGCACACGCGGTCTCGGTCTCGTAAGAGAACACTTGATCAAGCTGAGGAAGAAGTTGTAGTAGCTAAGAAAGTTTTTGAAGAAATTCTTGTTGAGGATAAAGTTGAAGAAGCTCTTATTGCAATGGGAGAATTAAAAGCGAATACAAAGACTCTAATGGATTCCTCTCAACCGAAGATTAATGATATTCAGTCTAGCATTGTTCAACTAGCCATCTCGGCTAACACCTTTGAGATTAAGTCGAGCACGATTCAAATAATACAAAACTCAGTTCAGTTTGGGGGTTCTCCGACAGAAGACCCCAACATGCACATTAGAGATTTCATCGAGATCTGCGACACTTTCAAGTTCAATGGAGTTTCCGAAGATGCTATTAAGTTGAGGCTTTTCCCATTCTCTATGCGGGATAAAGCTAAGTGTTGGTTACATTCTCTTCCACCAGGGTCTATCACCAAATGGGAGGTTCTTGCGCAAAAGTTCTTAACTAAATTCTTTCCTATGGTGAAGACTGCTGCAATCAGAAATGCACTTACTCAATTTACTCAGCAATCTGGAAAATTTTTATGTGAGGCTTGGGATCTCTACAAAGAGATGCTTAAAAAGTGTCCTCACCATGGGATGCCTGACTGGATGATCATTAACTACTTTTATAATGGATTGGGTGCTACTTCTAGACCCATGCTTGATGCTGCATCAGAAGGAGCCTTATAGGCTAAAAACTATGATGAAGCTTATGAGTTGATTGAGCTGATGGCTGCCAATGAATACCAGAACCCAACTCATATATTACCTCAGGGTAAGGTAGCGGGAATTTTGGAAGTGGATGCAGCTACTGCTATAACTGCTCAGCTTAAGGCTTTGACGATGAAGGTGGATTCTTTGGCTAATTATGGAGTTAATCAGATCACTAGTGACTGTGAGCTTTGTGCTGGCGCTCATGAGACAGAGTAGTGTGCTATTTCTAGTGAATCAGCTCAGTTTGTGAGCAACTTTCAGAGGTCGCAGTAGCCTGTTCCAGCCACCTATCATCCCAACAACCACAATCATCCTAACTTCAGCTGGAGCAATACTCAGAATGCGGTTCGGCAGCCTTATCAGCAGTATACAGTAAAGCAATACAACCCCCCTAGTTTTCAGCAACCGCAATATGCACCAAAACAACAACTCCAGCAGTAACAATCTAATGAAAAATCTGAATTGGACGAGTTGAGGCTCATGTGCAAGAGCCAAGCAGTTTCTATCAAGACCTTGGAGAATCAAATTGGACAAATTGCCAACGCTTTATTAAATCGTCAACCTGGTACACTCCCTAGTGACACTGAAGTTCCAGGAAAGAGGAAAGCTAAGGAGCAGGTGAAGGCAATTACTTTGAGGTCTGGGAAGGTTGCAGATTTCAAAAAATCTCAAGTTTCGGAAGAAGAAGATGTGGTTGAAGAAGAAGTGCAGAAGGAAGTAGTAGTGGAACCAAGGAAGACTTCTGTGAAACACACTCCTCCTGAGGGTAATACATGGGGGAAACAGATCTATCCTCCACCTCCTTTTCCTAAAAGGCTGCATAAGAAAAAGCTAGATAAGTAGTTTGAGAAGTTTCTGGAGGTGTTCAAGAAACTTCATATCAACATACCTTTCGCTGAAGCTCTTGAACAGATGCCTAGTTATACGAAGTTTATGAAAGGTATTCTCTCTCGGAAAGTGAAGCTTGTTGACTTAGAGACAGTTGCTTTTACGGAGGAATGCAGTGTTGTGGTGCAACATAAGTTGCCTCCGAAGCTTAAAGATCTTGGAAGCTTCACTATTCCTTGTACCATTGGAAAAGTGTCATTTGACAAATGCTTATGTGACTTGGGAGCTAGTATCAATTTGATGCCCCTGTCTATTTTCAAGAAATTGGACTTACCTGATCCAAAGCCTACTTATATGACCTTGCAGTTGGCTGATCGTTCTATTATATATCCACGAGGCATTGTGGAAGATATATTGGTCAAGGTTGATAAACTCATCTTTCCTGTTGATTTTGTAAGTCTTGATTTCGAGGAGGATAAAAAGATTCCCATAATCTTGGAAAGGCCATTCTTAGCTACTGGCTGAACCTTGATTGATGTGCAGAAGGGTGAGCTTATTATGCGAGTGTTGGATCAAGATGTGACGTTCAATATTTTTAATGCCATGAAATTCCCGACCGAAAATGAAGAGTGATTAAAAGTGGAGTTAGTCGATTTTGTGGTTACTTCAGAACTTGATCAAATGCTAAGGTCTGATGCCTTAGAGAAGACCTTGTTGGGAAATTCAGATAGTGAAGATGATGAAGGTGATGAACAGTTGCAGTATTTGAACGCTTCTCCTTGGAAGTGAAGGTTAGATATGCCTTTTGAATCTCTTGGATTGAAGGAGTTGAACAAATCTCCAAAGCGCCTCAAGCCATCTATTGAGGAAGCTCCTACACTTGAGCTTAAACCATTGCCTGAACACTTTAGGTATGCTTTTTTAGGTGATATATCTACTTTGCCTGTTATTATTGCATCTGACCTTTCAAGTAGTGATGAGGAAAAGCTCTCAAGAATTCTGAGAGAGTTCAAGCCGGCAATTGGATGGACTATAGCAGATATCAAAGGAATCAGCCCTTCTTATTGTATGCATAAAATTCTGCTAGAGGAAGGTAGCAAGCCTACTGTTGAGCAACAAAGAAGGCTTAATCCGATCATGAAAGAAGTTATGAAGAAAGAAATCCTCAAATGGCTATATGCAAGGATCATCTATCCTATTTTTGATAGTTCTTGGGTAAGTCTAGTACAGTGTGTGCCAAAGAAATGAGGTATCATAGTTGTTTCCAATGAGAAGAATGGGCTCATTCCTACTCGAACAGTCACGGGGTGGAGAGTTTGCATGGATTACAGGAAGTTGAATAAGGCCTCGAGGAAGGATCACTTCCCTCTTCCTTTTATTGATCGGATGCTGGACATATTGGTTGGGCATGAGTACTATTGTCTTCTTGATGGCTATTGGGGTTATAATCAGATTTGCATTGCTCCAGAGGATCAGGAAAATAATACTTTCACTTGTCCGTTTGGAACTTTTGCCTTCAGAAGAGTTTCTTTTGGGTTGTGTGGTGCACTTGCCACATTTCAGAGATGCATGATGGCTATCTTCTCTGACATGATTGGTTAGAATGTGGAGGTGTTCATGGACAATTTCTTTGTATTTGGTGATTCTTTTGACGAATGCTTGCAATATCTTGGCGCCGTTCTCAAGAGGTGTGTTGAGACCAATCTGGTTCTCAACTGGGAAAAATGTTATTTTATGGTGCGACAAGGCATTATTCTTGGGCACAAGGTCTCTAGTAAAGGTCTTGAGGTGGACAAAGCAAAGGTGGGGGTTATCGAAAACCTTCCTCCACCAATTTCTGTTAAGGGAGTTCGCAGCTTTCTTGGTCATGCGGGTTTCTATCGGCGATTCATCAAGGACTTCTCAAAACTCTCTAAACCCTGTGCAATCTTCTAGAGAAAGATGTCCCTTTCAATTTTGATGATGAGTGCCTTGCTGCTTTTGATATCTTAAAGAAGATTTTAATCACGACACCAGTCATAATTGCACCCAATTGGGATGAACCTTTTGAGATGATGTGCGATATAAGTGACTATGCAGTTGGAGCAGTTCTTGGACAGAGAAAGAATAACATATTTCATGTGGTCTACAATGCTAGTAAAACCCTCAATGGTGCTCAACTAAACTATACTACTACTGAAAAGAACTCTTAGCCATTGTCTACGGTTTTGAGAAGTTTCGATCTTATTTGCTTGGGACGAAGGTGACAGTTTTCACTGATCACGCTGTAATTCGCTCTCTCGTCTCGAAGAAGGACTCAAAGCCTAGATTGATTCGTTGGGTTCTTTTACTTCAGGAATTTGAGTTGGAGATCAATGGCAGAAAGGGTACTGAGAATCAAGTCGCTGATGATCTCTCTCGTTTGGAAGATCCAAGTGTAACTTCACATGATAAGATATTGATAAATGTGTCTTTTCCTGATGAGCAGTTGTTTCGGGTACAAGAGGAGGAATCGTGGTTCGCAGACATTATGAACTACCTTGTGAGTAATATCATGCCTCCAAACTTGTCTTATGCTCAAAGGAAGAAGTTTCTTCATGAGGTGAAGTGGTACATGTGGGATGAACCATTCTTGTTTAGGCAAGAAGCTGACCAAATCATCAGGAGATGTATTCCGTACAGCGAAATGGGGTGGATCTTGCGAGATTGCCATTTGACTGCTTATGGAGGCCACTATGGTGGAGAAAAAATGGTAGCTCGTATTCTTCAATCGGGATTTTTCAGTCCTACATTATTTAAGGATGTGCATCAATTTGTTTTGAAGTGTAATCGCTGCCAGCGTGTGGGTAATATGTCTAAGAGGGATGAGATGCCTCTCAATGTGCTTCTCGAGGTTAAAGTCTTCGATGTTTGGGGAATTGACTTCATGGGGCCATTTGTCTCATCATGCAATAATCAGTATATCTTGTTGGCGGTTGATTATGTTTCGAAATGGGTTGAAGTCAAGGCTTTGCCAACAAAAGATGTGAAGGTAGTGCTAAATTTTCTCCATAAGCAGATATTCACAAGGTTTGGGACTCAAATAGTCATAATCGGTGATGAGGGATCGCATTTCTGCAATCGTAAGTTTACTGCTATGATGCAGAGATATAATGTAAATCATCGTATTGCTATAGCCTACCATCCTCAGACCAATGGTCAAGCTGAGGTATCTAACAGAGAGATCAAGCGTATTCTGGAGAAAGTTGTGTGTCCATCAAGGAAGGATTGATCTTTGAAGCTTGATGAAGCTGTTTGGGCATATAGAATAGCATACAAGACTCCACTTGGCATGTCGCTGTTTCAGTTGGTTTATGGTAAGGGATGTCATTTGCATGTGGAAATTGAACATAAAGCGTATTGGGCTTTAAAGAAGTTGAACCTTGATCTGGATGCAGCTGGTAAGAAAATGATGCTTCAATTGAATGAACTCGACGAGTTTTGGATTCAAGCTTATGAAAATAATAAAATATACAAAGAAAAAGTTAAGAGGTGGCACGATAGGGGTCTAGTGATCAAATAATTTGTGTCGGGGCAACAAGTTCTTTTGTTCAACTCTCGTCTCCGTCTTTTTCCTGGAAAGTTGAAGTCGAGGTGATGAGGGTCGTTTGTTATCAAAACTGTGTTTCCACATGGAGCGGTGGATATTTTTAAAAATGATCCAAGCCAAGCGTTCAAAGTGAATGGACAAAGATTGAAGCATTACTATGGGGATACGGTAAACCGTGAGGTGGTTAGTGCCATTATATTATCCATTTGATCTCGGGATTCTACGTCAAGCTAACAATATAAAGCAAGCCCTTCTTGGGAGGAAACCCAAGTTTGTTGTACATTAGTAGGTAGAGGAAGAAGAAAGAAAGGAAAAAATACAAAAAAAATCAGAAAAAGAAAAAAATTCAAGTTCAACTACAGAAGCACGGCGCGCCCGCGCTGAGAAGCGGGGCGGCCGCGTTGGATTTCCAGTAGCACGGCGCGCCCGCGCTGCCAGGCGGGGCGGCCGCGCTGCACCTCTATGGTCGAAAAAAAGAAAGGAATGAAACAGAATTTCGGGGACTTCATTACAAAATCAATTTCTACCCGAATTTCCCTCCCTCACTTCCCATGATTTCTATTCCAAATCAATTCCATTACCCCCGCTACTCCCATTAATCCCACTTATTTTCCATAACTAATTTTATTCCAAATTCCTATATATACACACACTTATACACAAACTTTTCCATCACTTCTCAAATTCTCAAACACAAATCTCTCTTATACACACATCTCTTTTCTCTCTTATTCACTTCCAATGAAACCCAAGAGACAACGAACCCAAGTTAGCAGCATCACCACTGATTCTTCGAGTGTGGGTGGTGTGAGGCCAAGGTTTTCAACTCCGGAAGCTGAGGCAGAGTATGCAAGGCTGCTTTTGAAGTACATAGCCAATGAGCGAGGTTTTTTACCATCAGGGAGGGATGGTAAGTTACTGAAGATGATCGTAGAGATGGGTTGGATAGTTTTTTGTGAGGCACAAGCTGGGGTGCCTATGAGTGTGGTTCGCGAGTTTTATGCGAATGCTAAGGCGGAGAAGAATGGTTTTACTGTGGTTAGGGATTGACGGTGGACTATAGTGTTGAGGCAATTCATAAGGTGATTGAGCAGCCCGAGAGACAGTTAAAGCAGGAGAATTGAAATGAGAATACGGGGGATGATTTTAACTTGGATTTGATCGTTGCTACACTGTGTGTGCCTAAGACTCACTGCAAGTTCAAGAAGGGCACAAACGAGTATGCCACTTTCCCTTCCTCGTGCATGAACAAGTTTGCACGTGCATGGAATTCCTTTATTTATGCCAACATCATGCCATCTTCTCACGTGCATGATGTTACGGTGGAGCGTGCATATTTGTAGTGGGGGATTCTTCAGGGAGACTATGTGGATCTCAGGATGGTGATTCATCAGGGTATTCTGAGGTTCTTGCGAGGGAGTACTACGGGTTCTTTACCCTATGCGTCCATGAGACGAAGCTATGTGTGGCGGTTGGCGTTCATTGGCTCGCACACGAGCAGCTGCAGCTTCCGAGTGCCCCGATTGATAGTTCGACGTTGTTGAGTATGCATGAGTGGTACGATGGGAAGCCTGATCCTAAGGGGCTTGGTTATTCTTATGACCATCTGTCGGGTGTCCGACCAGCTGATCAGACATATGCTGGAGGTTCTTCTAAGGCTAGGAGAGCAGCATGGAGTGCTCAGTTGAGTGAGGAGGCCGGTCCATCGGATAAGTCACAGCAGCAGCATCTGGAGGAAGCACATGGTAGTGTTGGTATGAGTTTAGCGCAGTATAGGCGCTTGATGAGGAGGATGAATGTAATGCATGACATTCATAGTCGATTTACACAGGACCTTACCCAGGCATTGTGGATTGCATTCAGAGCCACAAGAGTTGATATCCACTGGCCAATATTCGGTAAGGATTTTTTGTACCCGCCGTCTGACACTCCTGACACTCCATCCGTTGAGGGTAATGACCCTGATTCTGAGTAGGTATGCCTGATTCCTTACTATTACCTTCACTGAGGATAGTGAATATTTTAAGTTTGGGGGTAGTAATTAAGGATTATATGTTATGTGTGAGTCGCATATAGTTTGCATATTCATGATAGTTTAGTTCATATAGTTGCATATTTGCCATGTAGTAGTTTTTTTAGTATGTTGCATATAGTTTCATGCATTTACATTATAACATGATCCCTTAAATGATTTTTCTGATTAATTTATGATATTGATGTTAGTGTAGTAATGTCGTATTTAGTGATGATAAGTCTTATCGAGTTGATTTGCATTCTAGAAGCAATAAATTTCACTAAGTCTTATAGGTTGCTTGAGTGCTAGATCATAATCATAGTTTGTTTGTTTGTTGAGGTTTAATCACTTGTTTATATTTAGAATTTAGGATATTCTCTTAATGATAAAATAACATGGATATTTAAAAATTAGAGAAAAGTTGGATTTCATTGCTAGTTGTTATGGCTAGGTGTCAAATGGCTAGTAGCCGGCTCATTTTAATGAGTAGTCTAGGGTTGAGCGAGATGGAGCGAAACGCACTCGTTCAGAAATTTATGAAAAAAGAAAAAAAAAGGAAAAAAAAGGAATGTGTTTGTGCATAAGCTCTTTAATACTCGAGTTATTAAGTTTTTAGGGGACTTTGTTCCTAGTGACCTAAGGCTTTTATAGTCTGGGATCCACTAACCCAACACTCGCTATATGGATATTATTGTATAAGTCTTTTGTGGACCTCACTCATTGCACGATCAAATAAGCATATTTGTGTTATTTGTGTGTTAGAAATAAAAGCATGAATCCATGTATAACTCTGATATAAGAATTGAAGTGTTGTCAGTCATTTTGAGTTTTGTTTTTATTCTATTTATAACCTTGTGATTGCCTTGATGAGTAGTGAGTCATGATTATTGATCTAGTTGCAAAAGTATATCTGTAAGCATCTGCACACATGCACGCTTCTGGTTTGTGAGTTGATTTGTGAGATTTGATTGAACTTGTGCGAATAACTTCATTTGTTGAGATGTTGCTTGTCAATTGGTTAAGTTATTCTATTGTGATCATTGCATTCATATAGCTTGCATTCATGCATTATTATTTCTTATTCTTTGAGTCTGTTTATGCTCAAGGACAAACATCGGTTCAAGTTTGGGTGTGTGTTAAGTGGCATTTATGTCCACTTAGAATGCTTTATTAAGGCTTGAATTGATGTTTTGTACTCGAGTTATTTATGTATTTGATGTGTTTTTGTAGTGTTTTTGCATTTCAGGCATAAATAAAAGAATCAGGAGATTTAACATTATTTCGGTGCTAAATTGGTGTTAGGATAGTTCTCAGGAAGATTGCTCGAGGATTTCCAACTCAAACTATCCAAGAAAACAAGAAAATAAAGATTTTCCAGAAGGTCAGCGCGCCTGCGCTTTAGTAGCGCGCGGCCGCGCCAGAGAGCAGGAAGACAACGCGCCCGCGTGCTTCAATGAAGCGCGCGGCCGCGCCGGGTCGATTTCCAGGAATCACGTTTCTACTATAATTTTGATCTGATGGACTTCTAATCTGCATGGGCTGCTATATAATGATAACTTAAGTTCTTATTTCAATAACAAGACGTTCCAGAGTTTAATGAGAAGGTTAATGTAGTTAGAATCCCATATTTGTGTCATATAGTAATCAATCCTTTTAATTCTCTTAGTTAATATTTTGTAGTATAATTTTTTAGTTAATCGTAGTTATAAACAACCTCAAATTGTTATTCTTCTTAGCATTGAATAATAACCATACCATTGTTGCATAAGTGCATTGATTGAAATTAACCTAAACCAACCTCTGTGGGAATGAACTAGATATATTTCTATATTACTTGCGATTGTGTATACTTGCGTAAATATTAGCGCGTGTTTTCGTCCTAACAATATCTCATATACCTGTTTTTCTCTCAAATTTTCTCTTTTCTTACATCAGGGGATCCCCTTGACTCACTATCTTCACACCATCACCTTTACGTTCTAAGGTGGAACTCATCTCACTCTCTTTTGCCACACTGGAAGAAATAATGTGCATAATTGATCTCTCATCCTCTCCATTTTCCTAGGAGCGACCTAGACTCTCACTCAAATCATTCACTTCTCTCAGTCCTATAAGTGATTGGACAACCACTAAGTCATCTGCAATTATGATAGATTTTGAGATATCAAGTGTTTGTGCAGTGACTGTCAACTGCTGTGAAATAGCAGTTGAATGTATGGTTGTGACTATCGATGAATAACTGCAGTAAGACATATCCATTGAAGGACAATCACTTATCAACGGATGATGGATATCTGTTGATGAAGAAGAAATAAGAGAAATAGAAGTTGAAACTATTGTGGAGTCTATGGAGATTGATTTTAGATTTTGATGCACAGACCTCTCAATAGCTTGTGAAAGAATTGGCTGGTGATCTAACAAATCATCAATTAGATGATGATCACCGGGTTGAGTGTAGGGCTCCTCCATAATTTTGAGAGATGGAGAATCGGGAATTGATTTAAAAATCATGTCCACATCCAGAGAGATAGTTGGAGAGTTGTATATTTATGGTGTTTCGATTGTTAAAGTGTGGGGTTGTGACTCCACATTTACTGGAGTCGCATCAACCTGACTTTGAGAAGGTGTAGATACCAAGTCCGTGACTGCGGTTTGTACTGTGTGTGAACCATGTGATTCCTTCATGGTTTTAGATCTTTTCTTTCTTATGTAAGTTTGAGATAAGTTTTTAGTATCCCTATCCCTTTTGGCCTGTGATCCTAGTAGGGAGCCTATTTCAATAGTTACACCCTTTTTGGAGGATGTAACTAGGGATGAGTGTAACGTCCTCTAAACCCGGGTCAGAAGTTTGGGACCCACAACACACACACCATATTAAACCTGTTATGAATATAATATTATGTATATAAAATGGCCCTACTTACCATAATCCACGGATCGATGCAGTTTAAAGTATGTCTATAAGCCACAATCTTATTTATTACACAAACGTACCAAAATCCAGTTTATTCATCTTAAATCAGAAGTTTCAACTTTATTACAAACTATAAACACAACCAAACCAAACATCATCTGCTAGTCTATTCCAATTCAACCTGGATACCTAGCCTCGCTACCACCAATTTCCCTTTTCACTAGAAAAGAATATAAACAGTTTTGCAAGAGTGAGCTAACTAGCTCAACAAGTCACAAAGACAGAATTGGATAATCATTTTCATTTTAAAAACCAAGGTTAAGCTGCTGATCAGTCACGCACTAACCCCGAGCAAGGCTCCCAGCTTTGTTCTATATACTGGATCCAAGGCACACATTGGCCTATTATGACCACGAATCTGGTCCATAGTTAAAAACAATCCAATTCTAGAATCATAATATGATAAGCAATGTAACTCAATAGTTGAATCATAAATAACATTTATTTTGAAATATATGATGATCTGTAATTCCATGAAATAACTAGGAAATCACAAAGGTTGGGTTTCAATCAAGAAAAGAAATATAAAGCAGAAGACCCAAGGGTTCAAGAGTTACAAGAATTGGTCTTCTGTTACACAAGATATAAGGGTTGGTATGATAGGCAATTTCGTATCAGGAATCAATATGTGGTAGGTATGTATTTGTGGAGTAGTATCGTGTAGGTGGGGTTGTATATATGAATTCGACAATCAACGGTTTATGAAGAAACAGGCTTATGGATCGAGATCAATAGGAATCAGGGTTTGGGGTATGTACTTCAAAATACTTGCAATACAGAATAATAACCGTTTAGAGTAATTGCAACATAATGAAGAGCGTTCCAAAATACTTGCAATATAATCAAGAGGAGAAGAAACACTTGCCTTATCGATTCACTTTCACTTTACCAGTACTTATCAATTGATTCTCACTCACTGACTATCTGCTTTCCTTTTCTACACCTCGCTTCCACTGTTAAATATCACATGTACTTATCAATACTACTCCTTATCGCATTCTATTTGATATAAGCTTCTAACTACCCTTCGTTTCACCCAAATCCGACATACGGATTGCAGGTTATGAATAAAACAGTCAAGCAATGCATGTATAGTCATTTTATACATCAATCAGATCACATATGACACGTAGCACGTAAAGTATTCAATTAAAATAATTATTTAAGGAAGATTCGGGGTTAAAATGATTTTTCATGTATTTAATATAAATTTTTGAACATTTTTCGGAATTAAAACGGGACTCTGAATCATTTTATAATTAAATAATAGGGTTTGAATACCCGAATATGACTTAAAAATAATTTTATAATAATTATCAAGCCTTGGAAATAATTTAAAATAATATTTTAAAACTTAAAACTATTTTTTGGAATTTTTAAATCAATTTGAAATAATTAAATCTAATTATTAAATCAATTAAAATTAATTAATAATTAATTAAATTATTTAATCAATTAACATTAAATTAATTGATTAATTAAAATAAATAAAATTAATTAAAATAAATCATATTTATTTTTAAATAATTAAAAACAATTTTTCTGAATTAAAAAAAAATCCCAGAATTAAATATAGATTTTAAGAATTTAAAATGAATTTTTCGAAATAAAACAGAATTTAAAAATAATTTTTAGAATAAAAGAAATCAGAAACAGTTTCTGATTTTTGATTTAGGGGAAATATGGATTGAAACCGGGTTATATCCCGGGTCGAAACCGACCCGACCGTGTTGTTCAAGAACAAACCGGCCGGTGCAGATTCCGGTGGCCGGTAACGAAATCCGGCGAGGCTAATAATCACCAGGACGACATGGTTTTTATCCTTTCTTGACTGGGTTTGTTTCAGCATCACAACAGAGGTCCACTTATGGCCAGTATAGCCGTAAATCATTTCCCGAAGTAAAAATCCGGCGACATCACCATTGAATCCGGCGAAAAGCTCAGAAATCCGGCCGTCTCATTCAGGCTTCCAATACAACAACTTTATACATGAATTGACTCATTTTCAAACGATCTATTCATTGGTACTACTCACTCGCACCCAGATTCAATAAAAAAAGAAATACCCAATTTGGATTAAGAACATTCAAAAAATTAAAACCCTAATTTCTTTAATCCGATAATCAAACAACAATTTCGGCATGTTATTGAACTCCAAATTTGATGTATAATATACCAAAATGACCAGAAAAATATTATCTACATGATGGAAGCATTAAATCATATCAACAACATCAAGAACAAATTTTCATAATTTAATCTTTAATAAATTCAAAATAAAATAATTAAATTTGAAGAATACCTTGATTCTTGCAGAAAAATGAATGATTGATTCAGAATGAGGTTTTCTAGAGCTTCATTTTGATATGTTGCACGCCCGAATCGAAGTTCGATAACGCCTTCGTTTGTACGATTGATTCTCAAGAACGTAACGTTTTTTTTAGGATTTTTCTCTGTATTTCTTATATGGTTACTGATCGATTATGATTATTACGAATAAAATGAAATAATAAAAGGGTAATATATATTTATGAAATATTGGTTCGTGTTGGATCAATTTGGATCGTTAAATTAGTTACTTAGCCGCTAAGTAACTGCAAATACGATCCGATTTAATACCCGTATTGGATAATTATCCCAACCGGGCTTTTTATAAAATACTTTACACGAAAATAATGTAATATTATCCCGTCTTTCGAGAATACGGGTTTTGTTGATATATCGAAACAATTATCGTATCAAAAAATTGTGCGTAGGGATGCGCACGGGTCAAACTGTAATCTAGATTGAAAAAGTCAAAACACGGAAAATGTCTGAAATTACCAGGTTAGGTTAGGAAGGAATTTTCGGAAGAGTTTCGGGTTGTAAAATCGTAAAAAACGGTTGAGGTTGGACGATTCCCGGCTTTATAAAATAATTTTGTAATTATTCAGAAAATAATTAGTAAATTCATGAATCAATATAAAATCATATAATACTCCAAAAATTACTAGAAAAATACCTTAATTATCTATATTTTATTCTGGACATAATAAAATTAACACACTCACATTTTATCACATATATACATCTAAATATTATTATCAATCAGAAGATAATCCACCCAAATTCACATAATAATTACATAAAAATCATTTATTGATAAAATAATTACACGCGATATCTCGGATATTACATCCTTCCCCCCTTAAAAAGATTCTGTCCTCAGAATCTCCTAAGTAAACAACTGAGGGTACCTTTCTCGCATATCACTTTCTAGTTCCCAGGTTGACTCTTCAACCTTTGGGTTTCTCCACAATACTTTTACTAACTTTACAAATTTATTCCTCAATATCTTTTCTCTTTTTCTAGAATCTCTATCGGATTCTCTACATACGATAAATCTGCCTGAAGTTCTATCGGCTCATACTCAATTACATGACTAGAGTCTGGATTATATTTCTTAAGCATGGATACGTGAAAAACATTATAAATGTGCTCCATGTGTGGGGGTAACGCCAATTCGTAAGCTACTTTGCCGACACGTTTCAAAATTTCAAAAGGTCCGACGTATCCAGGACTCGGTTTTCCTTTCTTTCCAAATCTCGACAATCCTTTCCATGGTGACACTTTTAATAACACTAGATCTCCGTCTTCGAATTCCATGTCATTTCTGGATTGATCTGCATACTTTCTTTGACGATCCTGTGTTGCAATTAGCCTTTTCTGGATGATTTCCATAACCTCTTTTGTTTGCTGCACCATGTTAGATATATTTGATAATGTCATGGCTAATATGTTTTATGTTTAGATTTCAGATCTTATTTGAACAGAACAAATCAGTACTTAACTGATCAGTACTTATACTGGACGTCAGAACTTAAGGGATATCAGTACTTATGTTATCAAGAGATAAGCATCAGGAGATAGATATCGGAACTTAAGTGCTGAAGGATGATCAGATAAGGACAGTAGCTGATTAAAGTTAAGAAGATCAAGATAAACATAAGAAGAGATATGCATGAAGAAGGAATTCCGTGAAGAATGGAATACTTGGAATAGAAGATATCTGATTGATATATATTAGGAAGCAGAATTATATTCCATATCAATTAGCGATTATCTTGTAACTGTGTAGTATATAAACACAGACATAGGGTTTACACTATAAGTGTTATCATTATCGAGAATATTATTTACTGTAACTCTAGCAGCTCTCGTGATATTTTGTTCATCACTGAGAGATAACAGTTCCAGATTGTAACAGAGTTTATTGTTTCAATAAAGTTTGTTTTCTGTTACATAAGTTCTTGAAGTTTGATTTGATTGTAATAAACACTGTATTCACCCCCTCTACAGTGAAAGTGTGACCTAACAAGTGGTATCAGAGCCTTCTGTTAACACACATACAGTTAAAGATCCAAACACAATCATGTCTGACACAGAAACTCCAACTAAGCCTACCAAAACCGAGGAATCATCAAAGACATCAACTCAGAGTCGATATGAGACTATCAGAGTTCCCATATTGAGACCATCTGAATATCCCATATGGAAGGTAAGGATGACCATGTTTCTGGAAGCAACAGATCCAGAATACCTTGATAGAATCAAGGAAGGGCCTCACAAACCTACCAAGCTCGCTGTTGTAGTTGCAGGTGAAGCAGCAAAGACCGTACCAAAGGAAAAGAGTGATTACACTGCTGAAGATATAGCATCTATTGCTAAGGATGCCAAGGTACGACACTTATTGCATAGTGCCATTGATAATGTAATGTCAAACAGGGTAATCAACTGCAAGACTGCTAAGGAGATATGGGATGCACTGGAGACAAGGTGTCAAGGAACTGAAACAGTTAAGAAGAACAGGAAGACAATACTCACTCAAGAGTATGAACACTTTGACTCTAGGACTAATGAGTCATTGACTGATGTATATGATAGATTTGTCAAACTCTTGAATGACTTGTCATTGGTTAATAAGGAGTATGATCTTGAAGATACAAACCTTAAATTCCTGTTAGCTCTTCCTGAATGTTGGGATTTGAAGGCAACAACAATAAGAGACAACTACAATCTTGATGAAACAACTCTTGATGAAATCTATGGAATGCTCAAGACTCATGAACTTGAGATGGAACAAAGAAGCAAGAGGAAGGGAGGAAAGTCAAGGACAGTTGCTCTCAAGGCTGAAGAGGAATCTCCCAAACCACCTTCCTCAAAGAAAGACAAGGGTAAAGCTCTTATCATAAAGTCTGATACTGAGTCATCAAGTTCTGAGAGTGATGATGACTCAGATTCTGAAAGCTTGCCTGAAACTGATGCTGATGAGGAGATGATGAAGCTGTGTGCTCTTATGGTGAAAGGAATCACAAAGATTGTATACAGGAAGTTCAGGAAGGGAAAGAAGTTTTCCAGGAAAGGCATAAGTTCTGATAAGAAGAATTTCAGAAGATCTGAAGGAAGAGGAGGAAAGTCTGACAGAGGAGATTACGCTAATGTTAAATGTTATAATTGTGGTGAGAAAGGCCACATATCTCCTGATTGCAAGAAGACCAAGAGTGACAAAGGCAAAGCTCTTGTCACAAAGCAGAAAAGCTGGACAGACACCTCAGACTCTGAAAGTGAGGAGAACTATGCATTGATGGCAAATGCTGATAAATCAAGTTCTGAGAGCAGTTCTGAAGCTGCTGAAACAAAGGTACCTCAGACTACTTATGCTTTTCATACTGATGATATTAATGAGTTGAGAAGATATCTTAAAACCATGTTTGTTAGTTATAGAGATCAAACTTTAACATGTGAAAGATTAACTTCTGAAAATCTTGCTTTTAGGAAAAGAAATGATTTCTTAGAAAAAGAGTTAGTCATGTTCCATCAAACTCAGAAGGATAGAGATGATGCTTTTTATGTTAGGGATGAAGTGCTAAAAATGAATGAATCTCTAAAAACTGAGTTAGAAAAGGAGAGAGAGATTATAAGAACTTGGACTAACTCTGGCAAAACAACTCAAAATTTGCTAAGCAGTGGAAACTGGAAAGAGGGCTTAGGTTATGGAGAAAATAAAAATGAAAAAGGAACTGTAGAAATTAAGCCTGTTGATAAGCAAAAGCCGAAGTTAAAACCTGTTAAGTTTGTAACTGAAAAATCTGAAAATGAGAAATTAGAAGTTAAAAAGGAATTAGCTTCTGACAAACTAAAACAGGAAAAGACAGCTGAAGTTAACATAGGCTTAATGACAAAGAAGCAGCTTAAGCATAAGCTGAAAGATGTTAAGAATGCAAACAAGGTAAAATCACCTAGGAAAAACAGGAATGGAAAGGAAGGTGTGAATAAAAGCAATAACTATAAATCTGTTCCTGATGCTCCTAGGAAAGCATGTCATAACTGTGGAAGTTCTAACCATCTGGCTTCTTTTTGCAGGAAAAATAAGAATATTAACTCCTTATCTTCGAAATCAGGAGTTAAGAGTCAGTCTGTTAGATACAAACCACAAAATCCTTGTTTTCATTGTGGTAGTTTATGGCATTCCATTTATACTTGTAAGGAATATCATAGTTTGTACTATGATTATTATCAAATAAAACCTTCTTTAAAGAAAGTTTCTGTTGTTCCTTCTAGTGTAAGTTCTGATTCAAAGTCTGGTAGTATAAGTTCTGATGAGAAAACTGTTAACATAAAATCTGATGCTAAATCCGCTGCAAATGTTAACAAACCTAAAAAGGCCAAAGGATCCAAGCAAGTCTGGGTCCTTAAAACTAATAATTAGTGGTCTTTTTGATTGCAGGGCAACAGGAAAAATATTTTAGTTCTGGACAGTGGATGTTCAGGACATATGACTGGAAATAAGGCCCTGCTATCAGACTTTGTGGAGAAAGCTGGCCCAAGTGTTTCTTATGGAGATGGCAACATTGGAAAAACTTTGGGATATGGCAATATCAATCTTGGGAATGTCATCATTAAAGATGTAGCTCTGGTCTCAGGACTTAAACACAACTTACTGAGTATAAGTCAAATCTGTGACAGAGGTTATCATGTTGATTTCTTTGCAGAACATTGTGAAATAGTTAGTAAATCTAAAGAAAAAATTGTTCTGAAGGGATTCAGGCGTGGTAACATTTATGAAGCTAAGCTTTCAACAAGTTCTGATGGTTCTGCAATCTGTTTAGTAAGTAGAGCCTCAACTGAAGAAAGCTGGAATTAGCACAAGAAACTCTCTCATTTAAACTTCAACAAGATAAATGAACTGATCAAGAAAGATCTTGTGAGAGGACTGCCAAAATCAGTGTTTGTTCCTGATGGTCTTTGTGACTCATGTCAGAAGGCTAAACAAAGAAAATCTTCGTTCAAGAGCAAGACTGAATCATCAATTCTTGAGCCTTATTATCTGCTTCATGTTGATCTATTTGGTCCAGTGAATGTCATGTCTATTGCAAAGAAGAAATATGCGTTGGTCATAGTAGATGAGTTCACCAGATACACATGGGTGTATTTCTTGCACACAAAAAGTGAAACTGCATCTATCCTGATTGATCATGTCAAACATCTGGATAAATTGATCAAAGATTCTGTGAAAATTTTGAGGAGTGATAATGGCACTGAATTCAAGAATCTGATAATGGAAGAGTTCTGCAAAAATCATGGAATAAAGCAGGAATTTTCTGCTCCTGGAACTCCACAGCAAAATGGAGTTGTTGAAAGGAAGAATAGAACTCTCATTGAAGCTGCACGAACAATGCTTGAAGAAGCAAAGCTTCCAACCTATTTCTGGGCTGAAGCTGTGCAGACTGCTTGTTTTACTCAAAATGCAACACTCATTAACAAGCATGGAAAAACACCATATGAGATGGTGAAGAACAAGAAGCCAAATCTCAAATACTTTCATGTATTTGGATGTAAGTGTTTTGTTCTCAAGACTCATCCTGAACAGCTATCCAAGTTTGATCTAAAAGCTGATGAGGGAATCTTTGTTGGATATCCACTTTCTACAAAAGCCTTCAGAGTCTATAATTTGAGAACAAAAGTGGTCATGGAATCTATCAATGTCTCTTTTGATGACAAGAAGATCACTGGACTTGAAGATTGCATTGATCATGATCAGCTGAGATTTGAAAATGAAGATTCATATTCTGATACCTCAAGTTCTGACAGTCTAAGTCCTGATACTGTAAATTCTGATGGATTAAACTCTGATGTTATTGAAACTGTGGTGACTACGTCAAAGGAAGATGCACCAATGCAGGGGGAGCATACTCAAGATATTATCACATCTCAAGAAGCATCAGAACATACATCTGGCTCTTCAAATTCTGATTCGTCAAGTTCTGATAAGCCAAGTACTGACAGTACTGAAAATCTAAATACTGAAGGATCCAACTCAGAGAGCATAGTTTCAGGGGGAGCATCAGAAAATGAAACCGAAGACAGCATGAATCATGGGGGAGCATCCAGTTCTAGAGAAAATCTTCCATCTGCAAGGAAGTGGACAAAATCACATACACCTGATTTGATAATTGGAAATCCTGAGGCAGGTGTCAGAACTAGAACAGGTACTTCGAATGAATGTCTTTACAATTCTTTTCTCTCTCAGTCTGAGCCAAAGAAAGTGGAAGAAGCTCTTCAAGATGCTGATTGGGTGCAAGCAATGCAGGAAGAGTTGAATAAATTTGAAAGAAACAAAGTCTGGACCTTAGTGCCAAGACCTGAGAATAGATCGGTTGTTGGTACAAAGTGGGTATTCAGAAACAAAACTGACAGTGATGGCATAATTGTAAGGAACAAGGCAAGGCTGGTTGCAAAAGGATATTCTCAACAGGAGGGAATTGACTATGATGAAACATTTGCTCCAGTTGCTAGGTTAGAAGCCATAAGGATATTCATGGCTTATGCTGCTCACAAAAAGTTTACTGTCTTTCAAATGGATGTGAAAAGTGCTTTTCTCAATGAAGAATTGGAAGAGGAAGTATATGTTGAACAACCTCCAGGCTTTGTAGATTCCAAACATCCAGATTATGTCTACAGGCTTGATAAAGCACTTTATGGACTTAAGCAAGCTCCTAGAGCATGGTATGAGACTTTAGCTCAGTTTCTTCTGGAAAGTGGATTCAACAAAGGAACTATTGACAAAACACTGTTCTATCTCAACCATAGCAAGGATTTACTTTTGATCCAGATTTATGTTGATGATATTATTTTTGGGTCTAAATGACAAACTTTGCAAAAAGTTTGCCAAACTAATGCAGTAAAGATATCAGATGAGTATGATGGGAGAACTCAGTTATTTTCTGGGCCTTCAAGTCAAGCAGAGTGAAGAAGGAACTTTTATTTGTCAATCTAAGTACACCAGAAACTTGCTGAAGAAATTTGGAATGCAAGACTGTTCAAGTGCATCCACTCCCATGGCCACTGCAACAAAACTGGATAAGGATACTGGTAATTCAGTAGATATTACTGATTACAGAGGTATGATTGGCTCACTTCTCTATCTAACTGCTAGTAGACCAGATATCATGTTTGCTACCTGTCTTTGTGCAAGATTTCAAGCAGATCCAAGAGAACCTCACTTAACAGCTGTAAAAAGAATCTTTAAGTATCTTAAAGAAACAGCTGATCTAGGATTATGGTATCCTAGAGAATCGGATTTTAAATTAATAGGTTACTCAGATGCAGATTTTGCAGGTTGCAAAATTGACAGGAAAAGCACAAGTGGAAGCTGCCAATTTCTTGGAGGCAGGTTGGTTTCTTGGTATAGCAAGAAACAAAAGTCAATTTCCACATCAACTGCAGAAGCAGAGTATATTGCTGTAGGAAGCTGCTGTGCACAGATTCTCTGGATGAAGAATCAGTTACTGGATTATGGGTTAACATATTTCAAAATCCCTATTTACTGTGATAATCAAAGTGCTATTGCTATGACAGGTAATCCAGTTCAACACTCTATGACAAAACACATCAGCATCAGGTACCATTTCATCAGGGAACATGTGGATGAAGGTACAGTGGAATTGCATTTTGTTCCCACAGATCAACAAGTAGCAGATATCTTCACAAAATCACTGTGTGAAGCTACCTTTACAAAATTGGTAAATGAACTTGGAATGATTTCAGGTTCTTTCTCTAAATCTGCTTAAACTTGTTCTATGTTATCAGACTTTATGATCAGTATTTACAGAATTAATCTCTTTGTATATTCTGTGCATTAATTGATAAATGTCTTTAAGTACTGACTGTTGTCTGATATATGTTTCTAAACTCTGATAAGTGATATGTCTGTTTCAGTAACTATTCAATCCTATGAGGATAACTGTGCTAGATACTGATCTAGTAATCTTCAATAAACAAATGATTCCATGGAAGAAGTAATTATTTCAGTGGAAATCTTATGACACTAGCAAATTCTGATAACTGAGCTTAGTTAAGTTTACTTTGTATATCTTATTACTAAGTCACAAATTAGAATAATGCTACTCATCTGTTAAGTTCTGATACTAGTAAACTGCTGAATGTACTAAGTGCTGATAGACCTCTCTTATTAAAAAAAAAATAAAAAAAAAAAAAAATCAAAGAATAAAATCAGGTACTCCTTTGAGATCTAGAGTAAAAATGTGAAAGGGACGACCCAAGTGCATAGCTGGTATTAAGTAAATATGCATTAGAAAAGCAAAATATTTTTCTTGGTGACTTTTCACACTCTATGATTACTGGAGAAATACTCTGATAATAGCATAAATTCTGATAAGCAGTCGTGACTCACTTACACTGAGAAGCCACTGTAAAAGAGAATTTTAAAGATGCATAAAATTAGCACAAAAACAGTTGAGGTGGACTCATGCATGAACTCATTTATCAGTAGGTTTCAGGATAATGACAGCTCTTTAGCAAAATTTTAATTATGACTTATTTCTAAGATGTACTGAAGTAGATCAGACTTTACTCTTTGTCTGTTATTTAGCTTAATGCACACACTAATCACTCCATCTGAATGATGAAAATTTCTGTGGTGGTCTATGTTATTTTAGATAAACAGTCATTGTGTCATTTTTGCACAAATTCTGAGGACAAGTTCTAGTTACACGTTCTGATGATTAAGTTCTGACGTTCATAACTAAGAACTTGTATGAGTATTTACTAAGATGAGCATTCCTTTTTCGAGTTAAGAAATTATGTTCTGATGACTGTTAAGTTCTGGTATAGGTCTAAGTTCTGATTTCTCAGTCTAATCCTTTACTTGGCTTATCTTTGAATGAAATTTAATAACAGTCTCAGTTTGTACTCGCATATGTTGAAGTGGAAGATTAATAGTCACTATGGATGTTGTTTATTTTGCTAGATTCTGTCAACTTATTTATACGTATTGTACTGCTGAACCCCAGTTAGTCAGCACTCAAACCCCACCTTTTAAGGTTGCAAAAAGGTACTTTAACGACCTGATAAATGCTGACACAAAGAAATCACTGGTGAGACAATTACAGATTCCTCAGTCTGTGAAACAGATTCTGGTAAATGCTGATCCTGCTACTTACAAATCTGTTTACTCAAATGTTCAACCAACTCACCATAACCAAAATCCATCAACCTCAGTACCTACCTCTCATTCTACTCAACCTACCCTCAGAACTTATCTCAAATCCTATCTCTCCACTTCACAGACTGCTCAACCTTCTTCTTCAGCACCTACTGTGAAGCCTACATCCTCTAAACCAAAGAGAACAAAGACTGTTCCTCAAACATCTCAGAAGAGGAGGAGGATCACCTTGAGAGATGACTCAGATTCTGAGGAACCAATTCCTTCTTCAGAACCTGTGGTAAATGAAGTTGAGAAGGCAACTTCTCAGAAGGATTCTGCAATTGGGGGTTCTAGGCTTCTCAAGAGGCTTAGACGTATGACGGTTCCTGAAACTCCCAAGGAATCCAAATCAACAAGGAAGTACAAGAAACAGAGGGCACAAAGGCCAGTTTCAGATGATGAGGAAGAAGCAGCTAAGGAAGGGGATCAGGAATCTCTGATCTCACAAGACAAGGAATTTGCTCCAGTCACTTCTTCTCCATCAACTCCATCTCAGGAACCTGTATCTGACAAGGCTAATTCACCTTCTATGTCTCTTGTTGATCCAGGCACAAGTGCTGAAATTGATATTCAGAACCTGGTTGTGCCTGAAATACTTTTCTTAGAAGCTCCAACAGCAAATAATCCTTCCACAACACCTGTTACTGATGCTGTTCAAACTCCTGAGTTATCACTAACACCTTCTCTGCATCAAGATGCTGATGATCAGATTTTAGGTGAGCATCAGGATATGGCTGTTGATCAGAACTTAGTATCAGATCAGCAATTAGAGGATGTTGAAGCCTCCATTGCTACTCACACAGTTGTCTTATCAGAAGATACTGATTCTCTAAGTTCTGATGCTGTAAATGTTGGAGATACTGGTGAGGTTGCTACAACTGTAGATGCTGATGAAGCAGGTCCTTCAGGACATACTCCTCCACTGACTCTTCCTAAGTCTGAACTGGTAAAGGAGTTTGTTATCAGGGATGCACCAGTACCTTGGAGTGAAACTCCTGCAGGTCAGGAGTGGACTAAGGAATGGAACTCAGTTTCATGTGTTCCAAATGCTTTACATCTTGCTGAGCACTTGACTAAAGCTGATGAAATGTTGCATTCTGATGATTTTAAAACCCAGCTTAGAGTCACTGCATTGAGTACTAAACATCTACAAGGTCTTCATTCCAACACTCATGCAGAGCTACACAAGATTCAGGAGAACTTTATCAAACAGGAACAAGTTTGGAAAATTGATAAGAAAAAGTTCTTCCAACCTACCATTGACAGGGTTGCTTATATTGAGAAAACTCAAGAGAAGCAACAAGCTCAGATTGATCAAATTCTGATAAATCAAGCTTCTCAGCAATCGCAACTTACTGAAATCCAGACCTCAGTGGAACTACTTATCTCTCTTTTATTACCTGCTGATGCCAAAAAGGGGGAGAAGGTAATTAAGTCCAAATGCAAAACCAACAAGTCACTGCAAGTAAAGGATGATGGAAAAGATGACCAAGGAAACTCTGGAATGGGTAGTGGTCATAGTCAAGGTAGAAGGTTTACATCAAGACAAGCTAGTCACAGAACAAGTTCTGATACTGGGAAAAGAATAAGTTCTGCTGCTGGTAAAAGGATAAGTTCTGATGAACTTCTAGATCTTGATGAGGAAATGTCAAGACAGTTATTTCTTCAAGAAAATCCAGGGATGGACTTGGAAAGTTTAAAGGAAGAAGAAGCCAGACTTAAATCAGAGAAAGTCACATCTAAATCTGAAGCTTCTGGTAAAAAGTTACTTCCAAAACCTAAAGGCATTGTGATCAAAGAAAGGATACATACTGAAGAAACTTTGGCTAGATCACAACCACAGATAGATCCAAGATCCAAGGGTAAAGAAAAGGTTGGTGAACCTATCAAGCCTTATGTACCTCCTGAGGAAGAAGAAATTACTGATGGAAAAGATGATCTTGCTCTGACTTCAAGAAAAGTTCTTAAAACAACCTCTGACATGGCTCAAGTTGTTCAGAGTCAAGAAATTGTAAGTTCTGATATTCAGAAGAAGCAAGTAACCTCTGACAGTGCTCAAGTTAACTTGATATCAGAAAATAAATCTAAAACACTCCTACCAGGATTCACTAAAGCAAAACAGACTCAATCTTTGAAGACTACTCCAAGTGGTTTTTACTGGAAAGGAACCTAGAGATAAAACTGGATTGGGAAGTGCTGATGAAAGAAGAGTACACAACACTACCGATGATCCAACTTCCTTGAGTGAACCAGGTATTGGAGCAACTCCTGAGAGATTGAATCAACTAGAATCTGTACAGATGGTTTACCATACCTACTTGAAAGAATACATCATGTTGTATTTCATGACAGATGGTAGGGTTTATCATATAAGACAAAATGCCATTCCTTTGAAGTATTTTGAAGAATTAGAGCATGTACTTTTCTTACTTCAAGTGGATGACAGAATAACAGAGACTGCTGCAAACTACTTAAAAGAACAGATTCAGAGACAGAAAAGGCTTTATTCTGTTAAGTCTGACAGCAGATATGTTCCAAAGTACAGATATCACAATGGGGATATTGTTGATATGAAGCCTAATACTGCACAGATCAGAATATATCTTGGTATTAAGGGGCTTGAATTCAATCTAGAGTCTAACAAAGCTTATGTCATAAGACTAGATCGGGAGTTGAGAAAAGCAAAGATTAATGATCTCAGAGCTGCAATATTTCAAACTGGTGAAGATACTGCAGAGCTTAAAGATGTCAAACGGAGAATGATTGATGAACTCAGATATGCTGAGAAATGTTTGTTGAAGAATTATCTCAGAACAACTCCTGACATCAGAGAGATCAGAAAATGATGAAGCCAAGTCAAAGATCTACAACTACTTAAATTCTGATGTGTATACAGACCAAAGTTGTTATCAGAAGTTGAATTGGTAAAAGCTTTAAGGACTGTAAGTTGTAGTTATCTTGTCTATTTCTCATGCATTTGTACTTAATGTTTTTGACATCATCAAATATCTGTTAAACTTGTATATTTTGCTAATTTACAAGTTGGGGGAGATTGTTAGATATATTTGATAATGTCATGGCTAATATGTTTTATGTTTAGATTTCAGATCTTATTTGAACAGAACAAATCAGTACTTAACTGATCAGTACTTATACTGGACGTCAGAACTTAAGGGATATCAGTACTTATGTTATCAGGAGATAAGCATCAGGAGATAGATATCGGAACTTAAGTGCTGAAGGATGATCAGATAAGGACAGTAGCTGATTAAAGTTAAGAAGATCAAGATAAACATAAGAAGAGATATGCATGAAGAAGGAATTCCGTGAAGAATGGAATACTTGGAATAGAAGATATCTGATTGATATATATTAGGAAGCAGAATTATATTCCATATCAATTAGCGATTATCTTGTAACTGTGTAGTATATAAACACAGACATAGGGTTTACACTATAAGTGTTATCATTATCGAGAATATTATTTACTGTAACTCTAGCAGCTCTCGTGATATTTTGTTCATCACTGAGAGATAACAGTTCCAGATTGTAACAGAGTTTATTGTTTCAATAAAGTTTGTTTTCTGTTACATAAGTTCTTGAAGTTTGATTTGATTGTAATAAACACTGTATTCACCCCCTCTACAGTGAAAGTGTGACCTAACACACCAATTCAGGTCCAAGCATTTTACGCTCTCCGACTTCATCCCAATGTACTGGTGATCGATATTTGCGTCCATAAAGAGCTTCATAGGGAGACATTCTGATACTAGCATGATAATTGTTATTATAAGCAAACTCCACTAAGGGTAAATGCTCGTCCCAATTGCCTTTGAAATCAATAGCACAAACACGTAACATATCTTCAATAGTCTGGATTGTTCTCTCATTTTGGTCGTCCATCTGTGGATGATAAGCCTTACTCATGTTTAACCTGATTCCCAAGCATTCCTGAAAACTTCTCCAAAATCTCGAATTGAATCGTGGATCACGATCAGACACGATAGACACAGGAACTCCATGACACATTACTATTTCCTTTAAATACATGTGAACCAACTTATCTAGTGAAAATCTTTCATTGATAGGCAAGAAATGCACTGATTTGGTTAGTCTATCCACTATAACCCAAATAGCATCATGGTTCACTTTCATCCTTGGTAAGCCAACTATGAAGTCCTTAGCAATCTGCTCCCACTTCCACTCTGGAATCTCTAAAGGTCGAAGTAATCCACTTGGTCTCTGGTGTTCTGATTTAACTCTTTGGCACGTATAACATAACCCATTCTGCAATTTCTCTTTTCATGTCTAGCCACCAATAATTTTCTTTTAAATCTCTGTACATCTTCGTACTTCTCGGATGAATGGAATACCTTGAGTTGTGAGCTTCTTGTAGAATTTCATTCTTCAATTCTGCCACTGGTGGTATCCAAATTCTGGATGAAAATATGAGAATACCTTGATCATCCTTCTGAGTGCATAACTCTTCTCTAATCAACCGACTGATATCTTGATCCATTATTTCCTCTTGGCACTTTCTTATCTTCTCTAATAATTCTGGTTGAAAAGTCATATTGTACATCTTTGCTTCATCTGGTTTGCAAATTCTGATTTCCAAGTCCAATTTCTGAAATTCCTTATATAATTCTTCAGGTATCCTTAACATGTTCAGTCTTTCTTTTCTGCTTAATGCATCTGCCACCACATTCGCTTTTCCTGGATGATAGTTAATTGTGCAATCATAGTCCTTGATCAACTCCAACCATCTCCTCTATCTCATATTAAGCTCTTTTTGCGTGAATATGTATTTCAAACTTTTATGATCTGTATAAATTTCGCATCTTTCTCCATATAAGTAATGTCTCCAAACCTTCAAGGCGAATACTATCGCCGCTAGTTCCAAGTCATGAGTAGGATACTTTTGCTCATGAGGTTTCAGTTGTCTCGACGCATACGCAATAACTTTATCATGCTGCATTAAAACACAACCTAGTCCCCTATGAGAAGCATCACTATAGATTACGAAATTCCCTTAATCATCTGGAAGTGACAAAACAGGTGCCTTGATTAGCCTCTTTTTCAACTCTTGAAAACTTTCTTCGCACTTCTCATTCCATACAAATTTCTCATTTTTCCTGGTAAGCTTTGTCAAAGGCGTCGCAATCTTCTAGAAATCTTGAACAAATCGTTGATAATATCCTGCCAGTCCTAAGAAACTTCTTACCTCTGTTGGTGTCTTTGGCTTTTCCCAATTCATAACAGCTTCAATCTTTGCCGGGTCCACTTTAATTCCCTCATGACTTACCACGTGTCCTAAAAATTGAACTTCTTGTAACCAAAATTCACATTTTGAAAACTTGGCATACAACTTCTTCTTCCTCAAAATCTCCAAAGCTGTCCTTAGATATTTCGCATGATCTTCCGTTACCTTGGAGTATATCAAAATATCATCGATAAACACAATTACAAACTTTTCCAAATATTCCTTGAAAATTCTGTTCATCAAGTCCATAAATGCTGCTGGGGCATTGGTCAATCCAAAAGACATCACTAAGAATTCGTAATGACCATATCTTGTTCTAAAAGATGTCTTTGGTATATCTTCAGGTTTGATTTTCAATTGGTGATACCCGGATCTCAAATCAATCTTAGAGAAATACTTAGCTCCTTTCAGCTTATCAAACAAATCGTCAATTCGAGGTAACAGATACTTATTCTTAATCGTAAGCTTATTGAGTTCCTGATAGTCGATGCACAACCTCATGCTTCCATCTTTCTTCTTAACAAATAATACCGGTGCACCCCATGGGGATACGCTGGGTCGAATCACTCCTTTTCCTAATAATTCTTGCAATTGCTTTGCTAGCTCCTTCATTTCAACCGGTGTCATTCTGTATGGGGCCTTTGATACTGGTTCCGTTCCAGGTGCTAAGTCAATTGCAAACTCAATTTCCCTATCCGGAGGAAGTCCTGGTAGTTCGTCTGGAAATACGTTTGGAAATTCATTTACCACCGAAATATCATTCAGTTTTGTTGGCTCCTGACTTTTGTCTATCACGTAGGCAATGAAATGCTCGTATCCTTGTCGTAATAGTTTCTTAGCTTGAATCATCATCAAGAACTTCTTTGCTTGCTTCTGACCTTTAAACGTCACCGTCTTCTTGTCTGACGTCTTCAAAATTACCTTCTTGTTACGACAGTCTATCTGAGCATCATACTTAGATAACCAGTCCATTCCTAAAATAATGTCAAACTCTCCTAACTTAAATGATATCAAGTCAGCGTCGAACTTATTGCCAGAAATCTCAATCTCACAGTTTTTGCATACTTGGTTCACAGATACACGCTCCTGATTTGCTAATTCTACCGTCATAAGCTCACTTAATTCAATTGGGAAATTCAACTTATCAACAAAATATTGAGAAATAAATGATCGAGTTGCTCCCAAATCTACTAGCACTTTAGCACATAAGGAGTTCACAGTAAGTGTACCAGCCATAACATCTATGTCCATGATAGCATCTTTCACAGAAATGTCATAAACTCTAGCTCTGGGAGGTTCATTCACCGCTGGAGGCACTCCCATGATTCGAAGTGTATTATTGACTGGAACTGGTGCCTTGCAATCCCTTGTTATATGTTCTAGCTTTCCGCACTTGAAATAGGTATACCCAATTGCTAGAACTTTTCCTACCTGATTCCTGGTAGGCTAATCCCTGTTAGCTGGCTCTCTGGCTGGCTGGTTACGACACTCCCTTGAATAGTGCCCCTTCTGGTTGCATCTGTAGCAGGCCATATTCAACTTGTTGCAAACTCCTCCATGCTTCTTTCCACATACTTGACAATTTGGTAGAGCTGGCCTCTGCTGGGTTGGTTGGTTTCCCATGGCTGGGCGGTTACCTTGGCCTCTGTTGCCTGTATTTTATCTGTTAAAATTTCTTCTGGGCTGGAACTTGCCCTTCCTCTGATTAAAATTTGGAAACTTCCCTGCTTGGGACTATCCTTCATTTCCCTCGAACTTCCTCTTCTTACCTTCATTTTCTTTCTGAGACAGTTCACTATCCGTCTCCGCAATTATAGCCTTCTGTACAAATCCCGCATACGTATCCAACTCAAATATGGCCACCTTCCCACGGATCTATGGCTTGAGTCCTTGCTGAAACCTCTTAACCTTCTTCCTATTAGTGCCCACATAGGATGGCACAAACCTGGACAACTCCTCAAACTTGCTTTCGTAATCTGTCACTGACATACTTCCCTGCTTAAACTCCAGAAATTTCAATTCCATTTGGTCTTGGACAAACTGAGGAAAATACTTCTCGAGAAATAACTCCTTGAATCTCTCCCACGCAACATCATCAGTACCTTCCAACACTTTAACAGTTTCCCACTAGTAGGTGGCTTCATTCTTCAGATAGTAACTTGCATATTCAGTCTTTTGCTCTTCTTTCACCTTGACTAAGGCAAATGCCTTCTCAATCTCCTTCAACCAGACCCTTGCCTCAATCGGATCTACAGAACCCTTAAACTCTGGGGGATTCACCGCCTGAAAGGTCGTAAAGGTCACTGAGGGTTAGTTTGCCTCTGTTGTTGGTGAGTCAGGTGGACAGTCTGTTGGGCCAAGATCTGAAGAATCTGGGCTACAGCTGGGTCTATGGGACCTGGATTCACATTCTGTTTATTGCTGTCTTGGGTATTGTTGTTGTTGTTGTTGTTGGTTTCTTCATTTTGGTTGGTAGCACAGGTGTTTCTTCTATGAGGCATTTTCTGTAAAGAATCAAATAACTTATTTAGTCTTTAAATCAAATCCCTGTTTTTGAAACAATTTTTTTTTTGTAAAACAGAAACATTTCCTTTTTGAAAACATTTTCAATAATTGAACTAAGTAAATTGCATGCTTCTTTACAGAATGTAAATAGTTAAGGGAAAAAAGGGTACATGTTATCACAAGAGTTCATGACTGATGTAGTAAGATAAAACAGATATAGTAAAGTAATGACAATGCTGGAAAAAGGAAAGATACTGGTATATATCAAAGTTTGGTGGTACAAACACGAAACGTTTTATTGAAGGCAAAGGTACAACATGCCTATCCATTAGTTAGCAAGTCTTGTTTATTTATATTCCCACCAAAAGTTTGATTTTTACATATCCCACATTGTTATACACATATCAGCTGTCACATCATCTCCGTCATCTAGTTTCAAGTACTCCCCGGGTCACCTGTATCTCATTCCAAAGTTCCTTCGCATTTCTATCGACATCTATAGTCCTGATAATGTGTAGAAATCCCCGGATCTACTAACAGGGCTTCTCGTTCCAACAGAATAGCCTAATAATAGAGATTACTGAAGAAATTCATTATCATGGAATACCAAATGAAATTTCAAAACCAAGGAAATTGAATGAGAAGGAATAGTGATGAAGATGTAGGTACGACTGAGAGCAACCATACAAGTACATAAGATGGCCAGTCTTAGTACCGCACAGTTCATAACACATAATTCGGTGGCGTCCCACCAGACCCGTTTGTCACACAGACAAATAGTCAAAGTATATGCATTATTTGCCCCAATCGTCCAATAGAATCACCGAGAAAAGAAATAATGTTTAGATAGAAAAAAATTCACAAGTAGGTAAGGAGAGAATCTGATTTATAATGGGATCAATAAAATCCTAAGACGCACCCACAACCGAATGTCCAATAGAGTCGGAATTAGCAGGTAGACTTGAATAAGTGGCCTCATACTTAGAGGTAGAATAATTTGCATTGGTGCATTCGTTGCAATAGGTATTATGGCTGACTTCGGTGAAAGAGCAGGACGTGGATCAGATGACGGTCCTCCGACGAAAAGCTCTGAGTAATCAGATGATATCAAAATAAAGGAATCTGCCATCGCTGCTATACGCAAATCACGTTGCTAAATAAGAATCTCGAATCTCGGCATGAATCATACTAAAGCCTACTATTTAGTCGTATTCAACACCTTGGCATTCTATTTTTTTATTAACCCATTCCCGACAATCTAGGCTTGTGGCAGTGACTTTAAACCGTGGCTCTGATACCAAACTGTAACGTCCTCTAAACCCGGGTCAGAAGTTTGGGGCCCACAACACACACACCATATTAAACCTGTTATGAATATAATAATATGTGTATAAAATGACCCTACTTACCATAATCCACGGATCGATGCAGTTTAAAGTATGTCCACAAGCCACAATCTTATTTATTACACAAACGTACCAAAAACCAGTTTATTCATCTTACATCTGAAGTTTCAACTTTATTACAAACTATAAACACAACCAAACCAAACATCCTCTACTAGTCTATTCCAATTCAACCTGGATACCTAGCTCGCACACTTTTCTGGGGATCCTCGCTACCACCAGTTTCCTTTTTCACTAGAAAAGAATATAAACAGTTTTGCAAGAGTGAGCTAACTAGCTCAGCAAGTCACAAAGACAGAAACTGAGATTATCAATGACCAATTAAAATGATATAAGGAATCAAGTTTACTGATAAGCAATGATTAGAATTGGATATTCATGTTCATTTTAAAAACCAAGGTTAGGCTGCTGATCAATCACGCACTAACCCCGAGCAAGGCTCCCAGCTTTGCTCTCTATTATTAGATCCAAGGCACACATTGACCTATTATGACCACGAATCTGGTCCGACCACGAATCTGGTCCATAGTTAAAAACAATCCAATTCTAGAATCACAATGTGATAAGCAATGTAACTCAATAGTTGAATTATAAATAACATTTACTTTGAAAAATAGGATGATCTGTAATTCCATGAAATAACTAGGAAATCACAAAGGTTGGGTTTCAATCAAGGAAATAAACAGAAAGTAGAAGACCCAAGGGTTCAAGAGTTACAAGAATTAGTCTTCTATTACACAAGATATAAGGGTTGGTATGATAGGCAATTTCATTTCAGGAATCAGTATGTGGTAGGTATGTATTTGTGGAGTAGTATCGTGTAGGTGGGGTTGTATATGTGAATTCCACAATCAAAGATTTATGAAGAAACAGGCTTATGGCTCGAGATCAATAGGAATCAGGGTTTGGGGTATGTACTTCAAAGTACTTGCAATACAGAATAATAACCCTTTAGAGTAATTGCAATATAATGAAGAGCGTTCCAAAATACTTGCAATATAATCAAGAGGAGAAGAAACACTTGCCTTATCGATTCGCTTTCACTTTACTAGTACTTATCAATTGATTCCCACTCACTGACTATCTGCTTTCCTTTTCTACGCCTCGTTTCCTCTGTTAAATATCACATGTACTTATCAATACTACTTCTTATCACATTCTATTCGATACAAGCTTCTAACTACCCTTCGTTTCACCTAAATCCGACATACTGATTGCAAGTTATGAATAAAACAGTCAAGCAATGCACGTATAGTCATTTTATACATCAATCAAATCACATATGACATGTAGCACGTAAAGTATTCAATTAAAATAATTATTCAAGGAATTTTCGGGGTTAAAATGATTTTTCAGGTATTTAATATGAATTTTTGAACATTTTTCGAAATTAAAATGGGACTCCGAATCATTTTATAATTAAATAATAGGGTTTGAATACCCGAATATGACTTAAAAATAATTTTATAATAATTATCGAGCCTTGGAAATAATTTAAAATAATATTTTAAAGCTCGAAACTATTTTTCAGAATTTTTAAATCAATTTTAAATAATTAAATCTAATTATTAAATCAATTAAAATTAATTAATAATTAAATAAATTAATTAATCAATTAACATTAAATTAATTGATTAATTAAAATGATTAAAAACTAATTAAAACTAATTAAAATAAATTAGATTTATTTTAAATAATTAAAAACAATTTTTCTCAATTAAAAATAATTTCCCAGAATTAAATATAGATTTTTAGAATTTAAAATGAATTTTTAAAAATAAAATAGAATTTAAAAATAATTTTTATAATAAAAGAAATCAGAAACAGTTTCTGATTTTTGATTTAGGGGAAATATGAATTGAAACCGGGTTTCAAGAACAAACCGGCCGGTGCAGATTTCGGTGGCCGGTAACAAGCTCCGACGAGCCTAATAATCACCAGCACGACATGATTTTTATCCTTTCTTGACTGGGTTTGTTTCAGCATCACAACAGAGGTCCACTTATGGCTAGTATAGCCGTAAATCGTTTCCCGAAGTAGTAATCCGGCGACATCACCATTGAAGCCGGCGAGAAGCTCAGAAATCCGGCCGTCTCATTCAGGCTTGCAACACAACAACTTTATACATGAATCGACTCATTTTCAAATGATCTATTCATTGCTACTACTCACTCGCACCCAGATTCAATAAAAAAGAAATACCCAATTTGTATTAAGAACATTCAAAGAATTAAAACCCTAATTTCTTTAATCCAATAATCAAACAACAATTTGAGCATGTTATTGAATTCCAAATTTGATGTATAATATACCAAAATGACCAGAAAAATATTATCTACACGATGGAAGCATCAAATCATATCAACAATATCAAGAACAAATTTTCATAATTTAATCTTTAATAAATTCGAAATAAAATAATCTAATTTGAAGAATACCTTGATTCTTGCACAAAAACGAATGATTGGTTCAGAAGGAGGTTTTCGAGAGCTTCGTTCTGATATGTTGCATGCCCGAATCGGATTTCGATAACGCCTTCGTTTGTACGATTGATTCTCAAGAACGTAACGTTTTTTTAGGGGTTTTCTCTGTATTTCTTATATGGTTACTGATCGATTATGATTATTACGAATAAAACGAAATAATAAAAGGGCTATATATATTTATGGAATATTGATTCGTGTTGGATCGTTAAATTAGTTACTTAGCCGCTAAGTAACTGCAAAAACGATCCAATTTAATACCTGTATTGGATAATTATCCCAACCGGGCTTTTTATAAAATACTTTACACAAAAATAATGTAATATTATCCCGTCTTTCGAGAATAAGGGTTTTGTTGATATATCGAAACAATTATCGTATCGAAAATTGTGCGCAGGGACGCGCAGTGGTCAAACCGTAATCCGGATTGAAAAAGTCAAAACATGGAAAATGTCTGAAATTACCAGATTAGGTTAGGAAGGAGTTTTGGGAAGAGTTTCGGGTTGTAAAAACGTAAAAATGGTTGAGGTTGGACGATTCCCGGCTTTATAAAATAATTTTGTAATTATTCAGAAAGTAATTAATAAATTCATAAATCAATATAAAATCATATAATACTCCAAAAATTACCCAAAAAAATACCTTAATTATTTATATTTTATTCTGGACATAATAAAATTAACACACTCACATTGTATCACATATATACATCTAAATATTATTATCAATCAGAAGAAAATTCACCAAAATTCATATAATAATTACATAAAAATCATTTATTGATATAATAATTACACGCGATATCTCGGATATTACAATGAGCTTATATCCTTTTGTATCACTACAGTCTTTTAAGAGATTGCAGTGTGGCTGGCTTGTGTTACACTAACCTCACTCTTCTTATTCTTGGGGCTTCATTGATGTTCACCCCTTCGTTCACCCGTCTCACCACCCTGAACACTCCCCTCAAGTGCTTTAGTGGTTTTTACAACTACTGTATTTTTAGAGACACTGGAAGGGGTTTTATTTGATTTGGATTTAGAAATTTTTGGCTTAGTGGCTTGGGTAGGAATCTGTTTGGTCACTGTCACAGATTCCATTGCCACTGCAGAAAATAAAAAAAATTGAAGGTTGGAAAGAGATAGAGATAGATGTGGTTACCTGACATACCTGAGGTGCCTCAAAGATAGGAAGATAATTGAGAGGCACCTCACTGTTGAGGTTGTTCCTTCTGCAAGCACTCTCTTTTGTAGAACCCAACAATCCAGTTTATTGGACGGGTTTTCAATTTTTATGTCCTTAGAAATATGGTTATCAAGTATCATAAAGAATCTAGCATAACCCACATTCATAGGCCTCTTTTGAATATCCCCTAACTTATACCCTATCTCTAGCATGATACAGTTGCTAAAGTTATAATATCTATCAGACATGAGCATATACAACATGTTGATTAAAGCAGAAATCACAGCATCAAAATTACTTATTTTACCCGAAAACACTTTGATAAAAGCATCACACAAATAGCTCCATTCTTTCCTAAGTCCTTTTCTCTTAATGCTACCGAGACTAACAGTGTCTAAAGCATAACCCATGGACTTAAGCATGTTAATTACATCAATATCAGTGTGTGGAGTGTTTGTATTATTTTCTGGCAATTTAAAGTATGTTTGAATCTCATCACAATTGATACAGTAATTATTACCTTTGAGAGTGAAGGTAATAGTCATGTCCTTAATGTTGAAGAAAGTAGTAGTCACATCTCCTCAATAACTTCACAATAGATGACTACGTTAGGTAGTCTGACTATAAACTTGGCAAGGGTTCTTATTATCTTAGTGAACTTATTACTATAACGCCGCATTATCTCTGAGGTCTATAACGCTTGGCTCTGATACCATTTCTATAACACCCCCAAATATGGGGTAGGGGATCCGGGTTGTCATGAGTTCCATTTCCATTAATAATACTTAATCTTAATAAATAACCAACTATTGCGTACTGTGACCCCACAATACACACACACATACACACCACAAGTTATAGTCTCAGAGATGAATACCAAAATATGATACAAGTCATTTAATTCCACAATTACAAGTCATTACACCTAAAAAGGGTTTCTGAATAAATTTACATATTCTTTGCCATCATTACAATTCATAGATATACATAAGTCTGGTACATCAAGGGTTGAAAGCCTAGCCTATTAGTAGCTCCCACCTCGGTCATAGCGACATCAACGCCTACAGGAAGCTGCAGAACATTTCCAATGTGTTCACAAATTGGGAACTTGGTTCATCTTGCCTAGCTGTTGTTGTGTGATGAAGAAATGAAACAAGAGTGAGCATTACAACTCGCAAGATAATATATAGTTTAATCAATAATGCAAGTATCTGAATCGATAACTTACTAATAATCTTTATCAAGTATAAGATAATTACTTACTGGATATAAGCTTAAAAATATGAAGTTACAAAATATTCCAATATACATATACCTTTAGAAAAACTACTTGAACTACCATTGTTCAAAGTATAATAAGTTTTCAAAAGTTCATCACATAGATGAAGCTACAAGATAATCAATCTTTGAAATATCATTCAAAAGAAATGAAGTTACGAGATACTTCATTAAATCCCGATATATATATACACACCCTTGAAAACCTCTATTACGAAAAGTGTAAACAAGGTTGTCATTCCCAAGAATTTTGGAAGGAAGAAACTTTGGCATAAACCAGATATCATGCTGATTAGGAAAATATATCAATCAAGTCACCCTTTCCACAAGTAGATGGATGAATTCCCCACTGGTCATCACCCTGGCCGCATTAGGACCTTATACTGGACTGCCACTTAGCCACTTACGCTTTGATGGACTGCCACTCAACCACTTATACTTTGATGGACTCCCACCGAGCCCATATCGCATATGCCGACGCATTTTGATTGGACTTACTTCCTGAATGTTGGGCAAGTAATCAAAGATTCTATTATCAATCAGCAACTTCATTGCGACAAAAATATACCACGGAGCCGGATCCCTTAGGTTTTGAGCGAGTATTTAAACCCCTCCCCGAAAGGAAAGATTTAAATTAAAAACGAGTTTTGGGATTGGCTCTAACTTTCAAAATCATTTTGAAGATTTGCAAATATTTTTGAAAATGTTTGGAGTAAGAATGATTTAATAAAATAAATTAGTTCCGATATATTAAAAAATATCTGAATATTATTATTTAAATAATATTCCCATAAAGAATAATTTTTATAAAAATAAATAAAGTAAAAGTTTTGAAACTAATACTTGAAACGAATAATAAATAACAAAAGATATACTTATACAAAAGTATGATCTTTATGTGAATAATCGAAAATAAAGTATGATTATTATTCAAAACTATCGAATATACCTTATTCGATTAATAGTTATAGAAAACTATATAACATATACTCGGGAACCACGCCTCCCGGTTTTAAGAAAAATGTTCAACTTGGGGTCCCCTATACTAAGGGCATACGCAACTAATGCCTATCTCTAGCATAGGTATTATATAGTTTATAATCAATTGAATCGATAATGAGATATCAAGATTTCTGAAAAAGGCATGCATATATATATATATCATATCATATCAACATGCTTCAATATATCATAATATTGGCTAATAATCACCATGCACTTATTTCAAGATAATGCATATACATATAATCATCACAACAACAGTATACGGGTAGAAAACTTGCCAGAGCGATCCAGGCTATAAATAGGTCTAGGATGAGTCCGGTAACCTATAAATAACATATGAGCCGGAATTAATCCACGGTCACTTAAGAAACTAGACTTTATCCATTTATACCATAACATTCGCTTATATGCGTAAGGATTCACATTAGTCGCTCGAGTACCCTCGGCTCCACCACTTTTGTAAAATTAACTATTAAACATTTTAAGGAAACTCTTCCGCGAGTACTTTAACAACTTCCTAATCCACCGTACACAATTTTTCGTAATCCAATTAGCCTTTTAAGGGCCTTAAACAAGGTTTCAAATTTAAGCGAGGGATAAAGGTTCGTTCGCGAAACACCGTTACTTAAAACGGTCGTTTCTCCTAAACCGTACATCGGATCTAAGCGAACCACATACCAAAATGAAGCTTACTACAGGATCTAGCTAAACATGGCAGAGTTATAGTTTGGTCAGTGAGTTTTCTGGTCCTAATGCTAAGCACAAATAGTCTAAAAGAAAATGGGCGTTACAACAACTATGTTTACGAGTTTTCTAAATTTTCACTATACCAAATCCTCACCAAACAATCCACAATCACCAACAGATCAATACTTCATCTAAACAATACTAATTTAGTCCATACTTTCAAGACTTTTAACTCATCCAACCATAATCAAGATCCATTAACCATAATCAAAGATTCATTAACTATAACTTTTACAAATCGACCAAAATTACTAACAAACGTGGATCATGATCCTCATTCACTAATCTAAAAATAAAACTCATTAAACTCAAAGTAAAATCTAAGGTTTTGAAGATTAGACCGTACTTGGTGTTGTAATAAGTTGTTAGGGAGCCTTAAGGAGCCTTGATCTAACCTCCTAATACATTACGCTTTCTAACTCTCAAGTCAATTTTCCCCATATTGTGGTTATACCATAAAACTCTGACTAGTTTGATAACCCTGTTCCTAAGCACTTGGTCCTTTCAATCCATAACCTTTATTGGTTGCTCCATATAGGTCACGTCTGGTTGCATGTCTATGCACTCGTATTCCCCTATATGTCCGACATTCGGATTATACTTCCTTAATATTGATATTTGGAAAATGTTATGAGTTTGGTGCAGGTTCGGGGGTAGGACTAGTCCATATGATAACTTAGCAATACGTCTTAATATACCCAAGAGTCCAATAAATCGTGGACTTGGCTTTTCTTTCTTTCCGAACCTCATCAATCCTTTTCAAGGGATATCTTTAACATTTCTAGGTTCCCTACTTAATACCCATTGTCCTTCCGGGCCGAACCGGCATACTTCCCCAGTCGATCTTGGGCTGCTACCAGCCGTTCTCAAATTGAATCTATTATGTCCTTGGTCCTTTGGACCACTACCGGTCCGATCATCTTGCGCTCTCCAACTTTATTCTGATACAAGGGAGATCGAAATTGTCTTCCCTAAAGTGCCTCATAAGGCGACATCCTGATATTGACATAAAACTTATTATCGTAAGAAAACTCAATCCGTGCTAAATGATCATTCCAAATTTCTTTCAAGTCTATTGCACAGACCCTTAGCATATCTTCTAGTGCTACAGCTTTCGCTCTCAATACTCATTCTTTTCCAGTTCGTAAGCGTTACTATCTTCCGTTCATAATACCATTTTGGCTATACTTTTACTTGCTAGCGTTCGATAATCTATTAATAATTATGTCAACCTTAGCATTACGAACTCGTTAGATTTCGAATACCACCGCACTGATATTACTTCTTTTCTAGCTGCTTCTATCTTTGAAAGCTTGATCCATCGTTATGATCGTGAACACTTGTTACATCACATAGTTAGTCCAGAAGGTGGCCATCCTTTAGCACTTAACAAGCAATTAAATAACATATGGTATCCTACCAGGCTTCTATCACACAGATAGATAGTCATTCGACAATACCTCCCCTTCTGGAAGGGTTGTTCTTCTCAGTTTACACGAAATGAAAAAGGAGAGAAAAGAACGAATTTAAGAGAATTATATATATAAATATATGGTTACAAAATATCTGGCTTGGAATCTACCTCCGAACTATAGAGGTTTATGTTGCCCAGTAAAGATACAATTGTTTAAGGGGGGTTGGAATCTCCCCCAATTTATGCTTAATGTAATGAAGCATAAATTCCATTTTCAATGATGCCAAAACCAATCTACAAATTGTACAAGGAGTAAAGCTTACTTCAATATCTTCAGATAACTGACAAGTGTTCCAAAAAGTTCTTTAATCTTTCTTCATCCTTGTCTTGTAGGACTTTAACAAGCTTTTTCTTCAACTCTCTCTTATCTTCAGTGTCTTCTCCAAGCTGATAGATAGCTGATCCTAACTTGGAAATTGAACTTTTGCTTATCTCAAGATCACCAATCAACATGAAGCTTAAACTGACATCTTCATGATCAGGACTGAAGGATAACTGAGGACTGTTGAGAAAAACTTGTAACACTGCAGCTCCCTTTTTCATCTACATTTATTGACCAGTATAAGTTCTGTACTTAGGAACATAATCACCATTTTATTTATCATCTTTTGTCATGACTCTTCTTCTGATCATTTCAAGTATCATAGAAGACTAGTTTCTAGTGACTTTGTTCTCAACTCTAAGAAGATAATGAATGTATTTCAATTATGTCACAGTTATCATTAAGAGTTGCTGCAATGTAAAGCTTTTTACATTACCATCTCTGGAAAAGTACATAATCTCTTCTCTGACATCATTATCATTTATCTTTCTATGAACAACCTTCACAACTTCAACTTTCTCAAGATGTGAAGGAGAAATTCTTTCACCAAGATTTACCGTCAGAGTATCTGTATCAAGCAGATCAGGTTCCAAGATCCCCATGCTGGAATGACTAATGCCTCCCCTGGTTCGAGATTTGATAAGTTTCAGTTTTTTCATTATATACCACCCAAGAAGGCTTCTTGATGGACTTATCAACATCTTCCTGTTCTGAGATAGAATCTCTTAACCCAGCTGGCACAAATTAAAAATGCTTGAACCCTTTAGAATAATTGAATACATGGATGTCTTTCCATCTTCTATTCTTCTTGCCGAGAGGAACATAGCTTGAAGACAAATCATCAGTCTTCCCTTCTGCTTTATGCCATAGCTCCCTCTTTGATTTTAAAACTCTCTGCAAATATTCTTTGCATGCTTGATCAGCTTCCCTTCTATTAATCTTTTCTTTTTCATCAGCCTCTGAAATGTGAGGAGTGATTACCAGAGAAAGAGCTGACTCATTTAATGCTTTGATCACTTTTTCATCAGAGTTAAAATTAGTTATCAGGTTCACAACATCAGGATCTGCTTTTATCTCAGGATTTGTGTCTATATCAGGAGTTACATTCTAATTTGTTGTATCAGCTTGATCAATGTCAGTGGCTGATCTTTTCTTCCTTGGTATAATCAACTCTTCTGGCTTCTGAACCTCTTTATCTTCTTCATTTCCTTTTACATGAACATAACCTTCTCTAAATAGAAAATTCAGAAAAGTAGAGTTGAAAGCAGTCACTTGCCTTGATCCAGAAGTTCTTCCACCTCTTCCTCTTCCTCTTGCTCTTGCTCTTGCAGAGCTACCACCTCTTCTTCCTCTTCCTTTAGAAGTCTTAGCTTCAGCTTCAATTTGAGCCAAGGCATTAGATCAGGAAATTCTTCAGTTATATACCCAAGAGCACTCATAGTATTCTTTTGCTCAAACTTCTTATCTTTGTAGTACAGGATAATTTCTTCACCTATTTCCTTATGTCTATAAGGAAAGAACATCCCTTTAGCTTCTGCTAAATTTGAGATTGTAATATCATCATCCTCAGGAGCACCAACAGTAGTCTTGTGCTTGGCTTTATAAGCACCAGTAGATTTCCTTTGTCCTGAAGAATCATTCTTCTTGGAATGTTGAAGTTGTTGAGCAGTAAAAGCAATTTGAACATCTGTAACTGGATTATTCTTGTCACCATCATCATCATCATCAATATCTTTATCCTTTGTCTGAATAAAATCTAGTGTACATTTTGTAGCAACTATCTTCTCCCTCTTTTTGGCATCAGTATTTGAAAGAAGAGAAAATAGAGCATCCAGTTTATTACTTATAGAAGAAACCTTATCTTCCAAGGAGGAAAGTCTAGAGGCCATGCTGTCTTGAGATTTAACAACATCTTTGACGGTATTTTTCACACTTTTAATTTCAGCTGAGTTAGGTGTGTGAAGCAAAAATCCATTAATTTTCTCTTTGACACCAGCATGAGACTTCTTCATTTCATCAAGTTCAGAGTGAGTTCCTTTAACAGAAATAGTTGTGGCCTTAAGATGCAACTTCAGATCAGGAGTTTAAATTTCATCATAAGCACAATGAATGTGTTGCAGGCCAACAACAGATGAGATAAGAGTATTTGCAAGTCTCCATTTATAATTCCATTATGTCTGTCTGAAATACTCAGCATCGGAATTGTAATAAGAAGGATTTTCAGTAAAGTGCGAAGAAGAACCAACATTGGACTTCTTAGATGCATCAATTGCAGACTTAAGCGGAGCAGTATCAGGATCATCGTCATCACTATCATTGTCAGAGTCAGAGAAGCCATCAGAAGAATGTGCAGAATCAGGCAGAATTGCCTTGCCTTTATCCAGATTCTTTGCAAGAGATGCATGTGGTTGATGTGATCCTGAAACGGAAACATAGTAACACCTAAATCTCTCTGTTCTTTTCCAGTGATCTCATCACTTCTCACATAATATATTACTTTTAAGAGTAATATTATTCTCACAGAATAAACTTTATAAGTAAATAAAAACTTATAAGATTCTTGTTTCAAAACTACCTCTCCTTTTGCCTGTACAGGAGACTGCCACTCATAATATTTTTAATTTTTTTATTTTCACACAGTCTCACAGAAAGGCTTAATCACACATATAGCAAAGAAATAAGAGATGGCTGAGAAGAGTTATATGCTTGTCATATAAATAGAGGTAACCTCAAATAAGAGACTATTTATAATCATACAAATATGAGAATATATGAGAAGTTAACAATACCTGAAGGTGATTCCTCAAGTGGAAGTGATGAAAGTGAAGGAACAAACAGCACATCGGGATGCTTTTTCAAACTAGCAACTAGTAATGGATCATTAATTATAGCTAGTGCAGTTGAAGGATGATTCTCAGTAGAAACTGTTGTATCATCAGGATTTGATCTGTCAGGAGAAGGTGAAAGACCGGCATCAGTACTTTCAACTGATGGTTCTTGTGGAGTCTGAGACATGTGAGCTGCTTCAGCAATGCTTGGTGAAGGTTCTTGTGTGCTCTTCTCAAAAATAGGATCGTCAATGATTGCATCCACTCATGACAGTATCTCCTGATGAGTTTGCTTTTCCTGAAGTAGTTGAACAGAGTCTGCAAGAAGATCACTCTGAGCAATATTAACAATAATTTGTGTCGCCTCAGTGTCTGCATCTTCCCTTTGAGAAGATGGTTCTTGTGTGACTGGATGTGTTGCAGTTGCTAAATCCCTTTGAGACCTAGGTTCTTGTGTACTAACATTCTTGTCAAGAGGCTGAGTCTTCTTCTTCTTTCTGATATATCCAACTACTTCTCACTTCTTCTTTTCAACTGACTCTTTGGAGTTTTCTTGTGTTCATTAGTTGCTTCAATTACTGGAACTTGTCAAGCAGAGCACTAGCATCAGTAGGTGGCTCCTTGATTCCAGTAGTGTCAATCAAGTCATCAGGATTTTGATCAATGGACTTCTTGATTTTTGACAAGTACCCTATTGGCATCTGATCATCTGATTCAGAATCTTCATGAATGATCAGTCTTCTTTTCCTGATTGGAAAGCAGTCTTCTTTCTTCTCACTCTCACTCAGTGAGACTTGTTTAGCTATTTGTCCAGATGTGACAGATTTCTTAAACAGCCTTTTCTTTGTTACAACTGATGTCTTTTGAGAGACAACAGAGGAGGCTAGTTTAGAGGCTTGTTGTGTTTGTTGTTTGGAAGAAGAAATGCTTGGGTTAGAAATAAGATGGGTGATTTCTTGAGTCTTAGCATCAAGAATTGTAACAGAGGTGCCAGCATCAGGATTTGCAGACACTTGTGTAGGAGTAGGTCTATTTCTCAACAGAAATTGTCTGACCTATCTAGGAAGAAAAGGTGATCCTGAAAATTTATTCTTTTCATCCCTTTTAATATGATCAGTGATTGTTTTTCAGAAATTTGAAAAACAGGAAGTAATTCATCAACATCAAAAATATCATTAGGGCATAGATAAGTGAAAATCAGTTGTAAAAATCTAGTATACCCTATTACTCCTGAAGCATCTGCTATCCTAGCAATTATGAATTGTAATATAGTATTACCATAATCAAAATTACCAGAGTTAAGAAGAGAGTACCCAATTCTCAGGGAAGTGGATGGAAGCTCATCAAAGTTTGCTGTCTTATTCAAGAAACATCTACTGATGCAATCAAAGAAAAAGTTCCACTCTCTTTTCAGTTTGGTTCTGACCAGTTTTCCAATGGTTGTGATTTCTCCTTGATAGCCTAAAGTCCTTAGCATATCAAACAGCTGCTCATTGGTGTGAGTATCAAGAGCACCATTAAGAGCGGGCAATCTCAAGGCTTGAAGCAGAATATCAGCATCAACTTCATATCTTTGGTCCTTATACTCAAAAGAAAAGCCAGTATGTGACAGCCCTGTATGACACCTTAACAGGATTTGTGAGAGCATATCCAATTGGACATAGAAGGAGAAAATCCTGAATATCATGAAAAGATGATGGTAGCTGCTGATGTGTAAGCAGAGCTAAGTAATTTTTAGTGCCAAATGTGTTTCCATGAATGATTGTGGTTTGACTGAAGATTGGTGAAACTTCAGAAGTTGTCATGATGTGAATAGCTTGTGCGAGAGAGTAAGTGTGAGATGTATGCAGTGACACTATGTGTATGATGAATTGTGTCACATAATTTCTTCTGATTTTATAGCTTCACTTTTCAGAAATATGTTTAACACACTTGTATGAAGAAGGTAACCTAGAGAATTTGACTTCGAACAGGAAACAATATCTGAGTAATTGATTTTAATGTTGGAGGAAATTACGGAAGTAAATACAACATACATACAGTTATATCAAGACACAACTGTAGAAATTTGCTTATCTGATAATCCACCAATAATCATTAATTATGTGGGACACTTAATTGCAACAATAAAGTTTACTCAGAGATTGATTAACACTAATAATCTGAATTAGAACGTGTTGACCTGTCATCAGGATTTGAGACCTTTCTTCTGTCAGGATTTGACTAACTCAGGATATGTCGATTCAAATTCAACATTTGTTTGTCAAATAATCACAAATTATTAGTAACCAAAATTTTAATCAAAACATTCATCAAGAAATACAGTTCAAGTAGATGAAGTAAAGATTAACAGGCTTCAATGAGAACATTCACATGCACATAATACGAGATAGACAAAGACTAAATCTTGCAATCAAAAGAAATATCATTAATATATCAAAGGAGTACATTTTATGAAATTTGTAGATTACATGCAAAAGATTACAAGATAATCCTAGTCTAAGATGGTGAACATCAACAGCCTTGGTCTAAGAAGCCCAACAAAGCTGATGGTGAAGAGAAGGGGGAAATTAAAAATAAGTCAGGAAGACCAAATGAGGGATGGATGTTCAGAGCCTTTTCTTCCTGTCTTCAACAAAGAGCACAGCAAGACGAATAATTTGTTCTTGCTGACGGATGGCTTCCAAACGATCTTCTTCCAAACAAACCAGATGGCGATAGTAGTCCCTCCGAAAAATTAAGAGATCAGTATAGATATCTTGTGGAACCCAGCTCCAAATCTCATCAGAAATGGCAAAGACGAGCCACTCATGTTCCCACTCGTCACAGCAAAACTCTACTGTAAACATCGGATAATCAAAGAACATGATGAAGAAGCTCATGTTTTTGATAGAAAAATATGATAAGGAATAGAGATTTAGAGAGTTTGTGTTTCAGAATAATGAGAAGTCTGACGAGTGTTGGTTTAAATAACCAAAGAGTTGGTAATAGAGAGGGACTCTAGGGTTCAGTAAAGAAGATTAACTCTAGAGTTATCTTAAAACTTTAACCAAAGAATATCTTTTTAAGGCGCGTCTCCTTAGACCGATGTGTAATGATGACAGTGATATATTTATTCGGACATGCACAATTAGCAAATAAATTCACTTAATTTTTCATGCATATAAAAATAGAATACATCAAATATTTCTGACTTAATATCTAAAAATCACAATATTTAGGACATATCAGGATTTGATCAATATACAGCAGGATTTGATTAAATAGATAAATAAAAATTTACTTGTCCCAATTAACCATACCAAGTTCATTCACAAGCTTTATAAATGTTGCTTCAGGTAATGGCTTTGTGAAGATATCAGCCAGCTGTTGTTCAGTAGGAACAAAATGAAGCTCTATGGTTCCTTCCATGACATGCTCTCTTATGAAGTGATATCTGATGCTGATGTGCTTTGTAAGAGAGTGTTGCACCGGATTTCTTGTCATAGTAATAACACTTTGATTATCATAATAAATAGGAATTTTTGAGAATGATAATCCATAGTCCATGAGCTGATTTATCATCCATAACAACTGAGCACAGTAACTCCCAACTGCAATGTGTTTAGCCTCAACAGTTGAAGTAGAAATAGATTTCTGCTTCTTGCTGAACCATGAGACTAATCTGCCTCCCAAGAACTGACAGCTTCCTGATGTACTTTTCCTGTCTATTTTGCATCAAGTAAAATCATCATCTGAATAACCACATAATGCAAAATTAGCTTCTCTTGCATACCAAAGTCCAAAAGACACAGTACCCTTGAGGTATCAGATAATTCTATTTACTGCAATAAGATGTGGCTCCCATGGATTTGCCTGAAATCTTGCACACAAACAAGTGGCAAACATAATGTCTGGCCTGCTAGCAGTTAGATATAATAGAGATCCAATCATACCTCTGTAGGTTGTCACATCAACTGTTGTACCTTCATTTGGATCAAGTTTTGTAACAGTTGCCATAGGAGTACTTGCAGTTGCACTTTCTTGCATATTAAACCTCTTCCGTAGATTTCTTGTGTACTTGGACTGATTGATATAGATGCCATTATCAGTCTGTTTAATCTGTAAGCCTAGGAAGTAACTCATCTCTCCCATCATACTCATATTATATCTTGATTGCATCAACTTTGAAAACTTATTACACAGTGTTTGATTAGTTGATCCAAAAATGATATCATCAACATAAATTTGAACTAAAAGCAAATTTTTACCTTTATTATGATAAAATAGGGTTTTATCTATTGTACCTCTTTTGAATCCACTTTCAAGTAGAAACTGAGCAAGGGTTTCATACCATGCTCTAGGTGCTTGCTTCAGTCCATAGAGTGCTTTATCAAGTTTGTAAACATAATCAGGATGCTTATGATCCACAAATCCTGGTGGTTGTTCAACATAGACTTCTTCTTCAAGTTCTCCATTGAGAAATGCACTCTTGACATCCATCTAGAAGAATTTGAACTTCTTGTGAGCAACACATGCCAAGAAGATTCTGATTGCTTCCAACCTAGCAACATGAGCAAATATCGCATCATAGTCAATACCTTCATGTTGAGAATATCCTTTTGCCACCAATCTTGCCTTGTTTCTGATAATTATTCCATCAAAATCAGTCTTATTTCTAAAGACCCACTTTATGCCCACAATTGACCTGTTATAGGTCTAGGCACCAGTTTCCATACTTTATTTCTTTCGAACTCATTCAATTCTTCTTGCATAGCCATGACCCGATCTGCATCCTTGAGTGCATCTTCTACTTTCTTTGGCTCTTCTTTTGAAATTAGATTATGATATAAACATTCATTCTGAGTTGCACTTCTTGTCTTTACACCATCATCAAGATTTCCAATGATCAGATCAGAAGTATGATCCTTAGTCCATTTTCTGGCACTGGGAAGTATCCTTCTGGAACTAGATGCTCCCTCTGAATTGTATGCCTCATCAAATCCATTTGAGGCTCCCCCTGAATCTATTGGGTTATTTCCTGATGAATTATTGGGACTTGACTCATGTTCTTCTGATGTTGAATCAACATTGGATTGAGAAGAACTTTGAGATGATTCTTCAGTGTTAGTATCATCAACTGACCTTTGTTGTTGCCCCCCCTCAACTTGTGCAGGCTCATTAGCATAATGATTATCTTCAGAATCTGAAGGAGTGTCAGAGTTTGGATCATCATGATTTGATAGTTCATTAGAGTTTGATCCAGATTTCAACAATGCTTTTTCATTTGCAAAGATTAAACTTTCATAAGTGTCTTCTTCAAAACCAGGAATCTTCTTATCATCAAAAGATACATTGATGGAGACTACTACAGTGTGTGTTCTTAGGTTGAACACTCTGTAAGCTTTTGATGGTGAGTATCCAACAAAGATTCCTTCATCAGCCTTTGATTCAAACTTTCCAATCTGATCAGTATGAGTTCTCAAAACAAAGCACTTACATCCAAATACATGAAGATGTTTGAGATTGGGCTTCTTTTCTTTTAACATTTGATAAGGAGTAACACCATGTCTATTTATCAGAGTGACATTCTGAGTATAACATGCCGTGTTTACTGCTTCAGCCCAGAAGTAAGTGGGTAGTTTTGCTTCTTCTAGCAGAGTTCTACCAGCTTCAATTAAGGTTACGTTCTTCCTCTCAACAACACCATTTTGCTGAGGTGTGCCAGGAGCTGAGAATTGTTGCTCTATGCCTTTGTACTTGCAGAATTCCTCCATATTTGAGTTCATGAATTCAGTGTCATTATCACTTCTCAGGATTTTCACTTTGTGAGTAGATCCATTTTTAATTTGCCTTATGTGGTCGAGAAGAATTTCTGGAGTTTCATCCTTTCTGTGTAGAAAATAAACCCATGTATATCTAGTGAAATCATCAACAATTACAAGTGTATACCTTTTCTTGTTGATGGACATTATGTTCACTGGTCCAAAAAGGTCCAGGTGTAGTATGTGAAATGGCTCAGAGATAGAGAATTTTGTTTTGCTTTTGAAAGATACTCTTCTTTGTTTAGACTTTTGGCAAGCATCATAAAGACCATCACTTGAGTATAGCATATTTGGCAATCCTCTTACAAGCTCCTTCTTGGCAAGTTCATTGATTGAGTTAAAATTGAGATGTGAGAGCTTCTTATGCCAGTTCCAGCTCTCATCTACTGATGCCTTAGAGATAAGGCAAGTAGCTTCCTTTTCAAGACTTTTATGTAGCCTTGCTTCATAAATATTACCATGTTTGTATCATATCAAGACAATTTTCTTTGACTTGTTATGAACAACTTCACAGTGTGAGTCATAGAATACAACATGATAACCTCTGTCAGTGATTTGACTGATGCTCAGAAGATTATGCTTCAGTCCTTCCACCAGAGCTACATTCTCTATTGCTACCTTTCCAATTATCAAGTTGCCATATCCCAGAGTATGTCCTACATTTCCATCTCCATAAGATACATCTGGGCCAACCTTCTTCTCAAATTCTGACAGCAGGGATTTATTTCCAGTCATGTGTCTTGAACATCCACTATCCAAGACAAGTGTATTTTTCTTATTACCCTGCAATCATAATAATAATTAATTAGAAGGATTTTTAAGGACCCAAACTTGTTGGCCCCCTTTTTGGACAACTTAAGTCTTTGTGTGTCATGAGTAATTTTGACAGTCTTTCCTTTTTTAGGATTTGTCTTGTCAGAAGCAAGTTTAGTAAAACCAACAGAATTATTCACACAAGCAACTTTATTAAACTTAGGTAAAGGTTCATAGTAATTGTGATACAACTTGTGATAAGAACTACAAGTATAAATCGAATGCCAACTACTACCACAATGAAAACAAGGATTTAGTGGTTTATAAAATACTAATCTACCCCTAACATCAGACTCAGGAATAGTAGTTTTCCTTTTCTTAATCCTCCTGCAATCAATAGCAAGATGATAAGTATTTCCACAGTTAAAACAAGTTTTTCTAGAAGCATTGGGAACAACTTTGTAATTTGAATCCTTAGAAATACCTTGCTTACCATTCATGTTTCTTTTAGGACTTTTTACTTGAGGTTTGTCAGTAACCTCAGATATTTTCTTTTTCAATTGTCTTGCTGACAAAAGTCCTATATTCTTTTCTTTCTGGACAGACTTAATGGTTTCCTTGCTTTTCTTTCTTTGAGTTTTATCATTTACCAGTTTTTCTTGTGATACTGATGTTGAACCCTTTTCAAAAGTGGATTTGGGTTCATCAACTTCTGATGAAATAAACTTAATAGGAGTTTTAAGGGAAATTTTATTTTCGGTGTCAACATCCTTAATTCCATCTTTATAGCCTAGGCATTCTTTCCAGTTTTTCTTTGAGATCATCTCATGAACCTTTTTGTCTGAAATAGTCCGGGCTTTAAGGGTTTTTCTTTCATTTTCTAGATCCTTTTCTAGCATACTATATCTAGCCTCAAGAATCTTAACTGTATGTTTAGCTCTTTCATATTGTTTCTTCAAATCTATCTGATGAATTAAGTCAAACTCTAACTGATCACTCCTAGATTTCAAGGTCTTAATTTCAGTTATAAGTCTATCATTTTCTAAAGTCTTATTCTTAAAACTACCATGCAAAGATTTAAGAATAGATTTTAATTCAGATATATTTTCAGTATCAAAAGAGAAGAAAGGAGTTTGTACCTTAGGCTCAGAAGCAGCAGGATCATCAAGACTGGCCATCAGTGTATTGCATGTGTTTTCACCTTCAGAGTCAGAGGAGTCAATCCAATTCTTGCTTGAAGTGATCAGGGCTTTGCTCTTCCCTTTATCATGCTTTGTTTTCTTGCACTCTGAGGCAAAGTGACCAGGTTCATCACAGTTGTAGCACTTGATCTTGGTCCTGTCTAGCTTCCCAGCTTTAAAGTCCTTTCCATCTTTTCTCCCAGTTGACTTCTTTTCACCTCCATTAAACTTCTTCCTGAAGCTTATGTTGTTCCTAGACTTCCTGAATTGCATTCTCCTGAAGCTCTTAACCAGCAATGCGTCCATTTACATGATATCAGAATCTGTCATATTCTAATCAGTTTCAGAATCAGTATCATCAGCAGGATTTGATGATGAATCATCAGTATCTGATTCTGGCAAATTGTTCTTCTTTCGTACATCTCCAACAGACTTTTCTTTTGAAGCTTTATCATTAACTTTCAAAGCAACAGATTTCCTTTTGCTGTTTTTCCTCTCTCTCCTTTGTTGAACCTCCAAATCATGAGTTCTCAGCATGCCATAGACTTCATCCAGAGTAATTACATCCAGATCATACTGATGTCGTATGATTGAAGTCTGAGTCTCCCATTCTTCACTCAAAACTCTCAAAAATTTGGTGTTTGAATCCTCTCGATCATACACCTTTCCCACCAAAGACAGATTGTTTAGTAGAGTCAGAAATCTGTCATAGATGTCAGTGAGACTTTCATCAGCTTTGGCCTCAAAGTGTTCATATTCTTGAATCAGAACAACCCTTCTGTTCTTCTTGATGGCCATGGTTCCTTGACATTGAGTTTCAAGAGCATCCGAGATTCCTTTGGCAGTCTTGTAGGCTATGACCCTGTTTGACATCACAGAATCAAGAATGTTGTTGTGGATATGTTGTGGACTTGATGATTTCATTAACAAAACACCTTAGCAGATTTAACTTAGTGAAAAATGTAGCACTCGACGGTTAAGGAATATAGTCCCGACGAATGACTCAATATAGTCCCGACGGATGATTTGTTATCCATCGAGTGAGTAGCTTATGTAATAATAAGTCATGAAGTACATTTCTGCAAACACCTTTGTTTAGATTCTGTAGTAGCATATAAGTCACGTTGACTTTGATTAGATATGCAGAATAGGTTGATTAATTGTACATAAATGATATCTTATAATTCTGCATAAATGAAATGAAGTCAAGTGCCAAATAGCTACCCGACGGATAAAAAACAATGCTACTCAACGGATGATCAACAAGGCAACCCGACAGATGATCATGTACCCGACGGATAATCAATTCAAACATCTGTTGACAGTGACAACACAGTCACATGCGTCGAGTGTATGCAAAAGGAATGTGGAATCCTATTCAACTGGGTTTTTGAGAACAAAGAAGCATTGCCATTTCCATGCTATTATGAAGATATTCAAAGATGCTGGAATAGAGTAATGGAGCAGCATAGTATTAGACTTGATAGGTTTTGTTTTATTATCTTGTCTTATTACTGTGTAATCTTGGTAATTTATAAACCAAGAGTAGAAATTAGAATAACAAGCAGACTAAGCAAGTAATTTCTCAGAGAAACATTTGAAAGCTGTATCCTTAGCATTTCTCTGTAAGTTTACTTGTTATTATTTTGTAAGCAGATGTGAGCTATTCAAGCTTCACAGAGTTCTCTCGATATATATATATATATATATATATATATATATATATATATATATGGTGGATACTTTCTAATCCACCAGAAAGTTTTAAAGACTTGTGTTTTTACTACTTTGTGTTTTGATTCATATCTAACTTTTTATTCCACACTTTGCAAATCAAAACACTGTCATATATATATCTTAAGTTAGGACATTTTATATTTCTGAAAAAGGTTCAAGAATTCCATTCAACCCCCATTCTGTAATTCTTGTTGCATTGTTAGGGACTAACAACTTATATGCAAAATGTTTCTTACCTTTGCATCTTTCAGCACAACTAATTTCTCTTCTGGTGTCCATTTTGTCTTCTCCTTCATTTGATAGTGTTCAACAACAGTAGGAGTTGCAGGCGCCAGTTTTGTTGGCATGAAGGGTCCATCATTGATTACGATCTGTAGCTTCCAGGTACATGAGCATCTTCACCTTCCATGTTGGATATTCAGCCTTTTTCAGAATGGGAATTTTAATGCTTTCATACTTGTTCAGAGACATGTTTAGATCATTTCTGATTGTAGATTTATCAGTGTGCTCTGATACCAATTATTGCCCAGTAAAGATACAATTGTTTAAGGGGGTTGGATACAATTATATAAATGTTTTGAACAAGTAATAAAATATAACAGCTTTTTATATATCTGATAAAAACTGTTATAAAATCCTCTCAAGAAATACTGATGTTCTTGAGAGCTGCTAGGTCGAATGATCCTCGAGTGTTATTCACTAAGTGATGACCTAAACTGTGTTTATATACTACACAGCTACAACATATTAATCTAAGATATACATTATCAAGAACCAACTAAAACTGATACATATCTTAAACTAAACAGATAAAGTCTTATCTCTCAGACATAACAGATATCTGCTCCACATTATAAGGAACAAAACAAATTCTCTAATGCTGACTGTCTTCAAATACTGATGTCATACAAATCCTAATGACATACCAAATCCTGACGGTACATCAGATCCTGATGACATCCGAACAGCCAGATCCTGAGCTTCTTCTGATCATTAAGAATTCAATATGTAACAGTTTATCACCGGAGAATGAAACACACATACATGTATATATATAATATCAAGTATTATTGCATCACATTTCACGTGCCTAAATATTTTACTATTCCGTCCATCATTCTGTGGACCCATGCTCTTGCCCGAGCTTATAAATAATCACCTTTGAAACTCCCTCTACATCGAAAATCGAATCTGAGATTTTATTCTAGACATCATTGTTACTAGAATCCTACATTTGCACCGCAACCTTCCTCGTATAGTAATACGAGTCTCTGTCGATAAGAAGGAATAATTATTTAATAGGTAAATAATTGACTTAGTTAGTCTATCAATGATAACTTATACATCACCACGACCCGGTTAGTGGTACTCGATCTCCACATCCATTACAACACAACCCTCACGGTTGTTATCGTCTCATTATTCACAGGATCATTGTTGCATTACTATAGTCTAACGCTGACCTACTGTAGTCATTCATTTTCCTCGAAATCTTAACAACTAATCATACGGATTCCATACCCGTCGTATTGAAATCTTCTAAGGAAGTAACATAATTACCATTTGTGATCCAGGTAAAACATTTTCCGAACTTGACGTCTATACAATATAAAGCAGATAAAATTGCAGAAGAGTTTCAATCAAAGCAACTATAGCAGGTTAATACTATTATTAATCATATATCCTCAATAGGAGACTTGAAATTCAAGGATTCATTTAGTCCTTTTTGGAACATGGTCCTGGCTTATCTCAAGATATGACCTTCCAAGATGGGTAGCCCACTCAAAGCGATTAACATGAATTAAATCTCCACCAACCTACTATTATGGTTGAGTATTGCATAGTCATCGAAAAGGAATGTAATTCTTCCACACCATAACCTTTACGACTTTAACCAGCATTACTGTATTCCTTTGATATGAGCGCCTATAATTGTCTTCTTGTACTTAAAGTGTCGGCCACCTCATTGGCCTTTCCTGGTAGTAATAGTTCCTTGTAATCAATATCTTTTGAACTATCTTCAACTAAATTTTCTAACTCATTTCCTATCACAGCTTATGTGAAAATGCTCTTCTTAAGTTCTGGTGAGTAAAAAAAATATCACTATTTTCCCATAAGTTATTGCCTTAGTTTTTAAATGTGAACAACATCACGACTGACTCTCGATCATACTAAGGACGTCTCTTATCTTAGGTCCTTCTTATTTTCACCAATCTCGACCTTCACTGGGCCGATCTAGACTTTCTTATGGTTCAACACGTGCCCCACCTGGCATTTTTATAATTACGTCATATTTCCTTTATCAAAATTTCTATTCTTGAGAACGTTGAATATTACCTTTCTCCTTGTAAAACCTCTAAGGTTATCCTTAAATCATTCCTCCTGTACTCCCGAGGTGCTAGGCATATCAAGATACCATTTACTAATACTAGAACCATTGTCTATATAGTTCTGAAAACTTTCTCCACTGATCTTTAAAGGTCATTATTACCTTAATCTTTCCAATTCATACTGTCAAAACTCATATTGTCCCTATTAAGGGTAAAATGCCAACCTTTATGCATTCCCCTAGGGTTTATTTCAAGTTATTGAGGTTCTATTCTTAATTCCATCTTTAAAAAGGTACTTGCATCTTTCTATGGATAAAGTAAGTCATATATCCCTGATAAGGGTATCTTATTCAATCATTCTCACCTCGATAATCTATACCTAGTTTCACAATAGCATCCTTATTCAAACTGAGGTCAATCCATTTGGCCTCCAAAAGATAACAACGGTTATTCGCTTTTCTTGCTTGATTTGGTTATGATAGCATGGATGTTCTGGAAGATATTGGTCGTGTTTAACGTGAATTTTTAGTTCTGGTTAGTCATTTACCTCTGTTATTTATCTCAACGGTCATCTCAATGTTGGGATATCTTTTATACTTGGTGTCTCCCTTTTGGGTATCAAGTCACAGGTGTTACATACACTTCACATTTTTCAAGGTTACTTCCTTCATCCAATTTCCTAATTTTATGCATTCCTGCCTCCTTAGTCCATCTGTGTTCCCTTATTAATCGATTGATCTATCTCGAAGTTTCATCGAATACTCCCAACTTAAAGGGGAATAATTATATGTATCGCTTATACCTTCAAACCTCGACTTTATCTCATGATCAGTCAGTCACCATCGCCCTGATGATGACACGCTTCTCTATCTTTATTGCTAGGGTTTCTTAAGGTTTCACATACCTAACTCTCTTGTTGTTCCTCAAATTTTATTTCCTTTATATTCCTTTCCCTTTCAGTCTTTTGGTTTTCATTTCTATTACACTCATTTCATAAATTAACATAGCATAAACATAAATTTCAAACATCCTATCATTCTGGGTTCGTGCCCTTCACCGAACCTTGACGACTTTCACAACCTAGATTCATAATTCATTACACTCTTTCTCCTTTGGCATGTCTCTAAAACTTCGACAAAATCTCTCTATCTTCTCAAAATCTCTTATCAGCTCTCCCGAAGTCATTATCATCTTGAGCTTCTCTTTCTTACTAAGGGCATCAACCACCATAATGGCCTTCACTGGATGATAAAAATCTCATAATCATAATCCTTGATTAGTTCTAACCATCTCCTCTAGCGCATGGTAAGCTCCTTTTGCGTGAAAATATACTTCAGGCTCTTATGGTCAATGTAATTCTCGTACTTCTCTCCATACGAGTAGTACCTCTAAATCCTCAAGGCAGAAACTATTGTCGCGAGCTCAAAATCATTGGTAGGATATCAAATTTCATATTCCTTTAATTGTCCGGACGCGTACGCGATTACCTTGTCGTGCTGCATAAGCACGCACCCTAATCCCTTATGCGATATGTCACTTATAAATCACAAAATCTCCTTTTCCATCCGGCAACACCAATACTGGGGCCGTCACCAATCTTTTCTTGAGTTCTTGGAAGTTTTTCTCATATTTCTCTCTTATACCTTGGGAAGTACTTTCCCCGAAACAGTTGAATGGATCTTAGCCAGTTTATTAAAACATCTTTCTTTATACCTTTCTTGGCATCTCCCTTTTTTGAAGGTAAGTGGCAAAACGGTCTTTTGCGCTTTATCAATCATGTAGAATCTAAAATGATTCCTCTATTTCCTTTAGCCAGGTTCTTGCCTTGGTTGGTTCAGCTGTGCCGTGGAACTCTGAGAGCTTAAGCGACAAAAAAGGTCCTGGAAGAATTTCCCACCTATTGATTCCTCAGGGTGGTGGTCGGGGATAATAGTCTAAGTTTTCTTTAGGCAGGTCCATGTATTGTCCCATAGGAGTACCGTCATGGGTCTCCTTTCCTTGCTCGACTTCTATTTTCTTTGTATGAAATGTTCCATCCTTGTCCCCATAATCGGGGTCACCCTATATGTTTTAACTCACATTTTCCACTTCATAATGTTCTGGATTCCTTATATCTAGATTGTGACCTCCCTGATTATCAAACTCAGGGTTTGCCCTAATCTTATTCCTTGTGGGGGCATAATGCTTGGAAAATTTTGAGAATCTCTTTATATTGGTTTCACTTACTTTGCTTAAGTCTTCCCATCGTACAGTCCTTACATGTTTGGAAAATATGAATTCCCACTTTCTATATGCATCACGACACTCTGAAGTGTTAACAATGTAGATAACACTACGAATAAACTTGCGATCTTATCATAAAAGATCTTATCTGAACTGAAAGGAATAAATATATACATAACCATTTATTCGAGGGTACAATAACTAAACACATGAAAGAGAAATATATCATCTGATCTGATTGGTTTCATCCCAAAATTACTAACACATATAATCATTTAGTCAATATAGACTAATCATTCATAACTTAGGCTAATCCTCCAAAAGTGGTGCTGAATGAAAATCCTTATCTGATCGCTTTGACTCTGCACATTACTCTGGATTAAGGAATGCGAGCATGAACTACATCCCTAACCTGCTTCATCAAAGAGGTGATGTTGTCTAGGATAGTCTCAAGTAGAGCTGGATCAATCTGACCCTCAAGATGGTCTCTAACTGTAATTCGGGTGGTAGCCACAATCCTATCCATGCTATAGGATAAGCCTGTCGGAAGTACCCCTCCCTCAATCCTCGGTGAAGCAAGTCAATCCAACAGATTACTTATAACATTACGGGCCTCAGACAGCCCACCCAAAGTCATATGATAATCGGCGATAAGAGAAGCCTAAACGGTTGCATTTAGCAGTCCATGGGGTACAGGTGGTTTAGACCCAGGAGATTCAACTGGATAACCAAGCACATTATTAAGTGACAATGGTGCAGGAGATAAATGAGGCATTTCCTCAGTAGGCGTTGGGCTTTGTAAAGGGGAGGGAACAGAAACTGGTGAAACCTCATGGATATCCACATGAATTTCCTGAAGATGGTCTGATACTGGTATAATTGGTGCCATGGAAGGCCTCACTCTTCTGCCCTCACTATCCGTTGTACCCTTGGTAACTCTCCATCCTTTAGTGTCGCCCTTGCGTCCATCCCAGTTCTGGTAGTCACCTTGACTACGCTCATCAATTCCTCAGTGATCATCTCTTCAGTCTTGTCAGGATCCTCCATTGGATCCTCCTTAGCAACCATCCCTTCCGGGATACCTCAACCGCTACATTCTCAATATGAATCTCATTCGGTCCCTCGTTAGGGCACTCCATCAGATCCACTTATGGATCTCCAATATGTAATAAAACATCATCATTTTGTTGCTCCTCAACCTCAGGGTTTGGTGCCCCGCTACCCTATACGATAACGAACTATGTTACTATCATGGTATTTATAAGGGTTCCTGTAAGGGTTTTAACTGTCAGTACTATGTTAGGTAATCCGACTATGAACTTGGAAAGAGTTCTTATTATCTTAGTGAACTTATTATTATAACGCCGCATCATCTTTGAGGTTTATAGCGCTTGGCTCTGATACCATTTCTGTAACACCCCCAAATTTGGGGTCGGGGATCCGGGCTGTCACGAGTTCCATTTCCATTAATAATACTTAATCTTAATAAACAACCAACTATGCGTACTATGACTCCACAATATACACACACACACCAACAGTTATAATCTCAGAGATGAATACCAAAATATAATACAAGTCATTTTATTCCACAATTATAAGTCAATACACCTAAAAAGAGTTTCTGAATAAATTTACATATTCTTTGCCATCATTACAATTCATAGATATACATAAGTCTGGTACATCAAGGGTTGAAAGCCTAGCCTATTGGTAGCTCCTACCTTGGCCATAGCGGCATCAATGCCTACAGGAAGCTGCAGAACATTTCCAATCTGTTCGCGAATTGGGAACTTGGTCACGTTCATCTTGCCTAGCTGTTGTTGTGTGATGAAGAAATGAAGCAAGAGTGAGCATTACAGCTCACAAGATAATATATAGATTAATCAATAATACAAGTATCTGAATCGATAACTTACTGAAAATCTTTATCAAGTATAAGATAATTACTTACTGGATATAAGTTTAAAAAGATGAAGTTATAAAATACTCCAATATACTTATACCCTTTAGAAAAACCACTTGAACTACCACTGTTCAAAGTATAATAAGTTTTCAAAAGTTCATCACATAGATGAAGCTACAAGATAAAACTTGTATGGAATAAATCTTTGGAATATCATTCAAAAAAAATAAAGTTACGAGATACTTCATTAAATCCTGATATATATGTATACTCATATATATATATATATATCATACACCCTTGAAAACCTTTGTTATGAAAAGTGTAAACAGGGTTGTCATTCCTAAGAATTTTGTAAAGAAGAAACTTTGGCATAAACCTGATATCTTGCTGATCAGGCAAATATATCAATCAATTCAACTTTTCTACTAGTAGATGGATGAATTCCCCACTGGTCATCACCCTGGCCGCATTAGGACTTTATGCTGGACTACCACTTAGCAACTTATGCTTTGATGGACTGCCACTCAGCCACTTAAACTTTGATGGACTCTCACTGAGTCCATGTCGCCAGTGTCGGCGCATTTCAATTGGACTTACTTCCCGAGCATCGGGCAATTAATCAAAGATTCTATTATCAATCAGTAACTTCGCTGCGACAAAAATATACCACGGGGTCGGATCCCTTAGATTTTGAGCGAGTGTTTAAACCCCTCCACGAATGGAAAGATTTAAATTAAAAATGAGTTTTGGGATCCGCTCTAACTTTTAAAATCATTTTGAATATTTGCAAACATTTTTGAAAACGTTTGGAGTACGAATGATTTAATTAAATAAATTAGTTCCGATATATTAGAGAATATTTGAATATTATTATTTACATAATATCCCCATAAAGAATAATTTTTATAAAAATAAATGAAGTAGAAGTTTTAAAACTAATACTTGAAATGAATAATAAATAATAAAAGATATACTTATACGAAAGTAAAATTTTTATTTGAATAATCAAAAATAAAGTTTGATTATTATTCAAAACTATCGAATAATCAAACTATCGAATATACCTTATTTGATTCATAGTTATAGAAAACTATATAACATATATTCGAGAACCTCGCCTCCCAGTTTTAGGAAAAATGTTCAACTTTGGGTCCCCTATACTAAGGGTATACGCAAATCATGCCTATCTCTAGCATAGGTATTATGCAGTTTATAATCAATTGAATCGACAATGAGATATCAAGATTTCCGAAATAAGAATGTGTATATATATATATATCAATATGCTTTAATATATCACAAGATTTTCCAATAATCACCATGCACTTATTTCAAGATAATGCATATACATATAATCATCACAACAACAGTATACGGGTAGAAAAATTGCCTGAGCGATCTGGGATGGAAATAGGTATGGGATGAGTCCGGTAACCTATAAATTACATATGAGCCATAATTAATCCACGGTCGCTTAATAAACTAGACTTTATCCATTTATACCCTAACGCTCGCTTCTATGCGTAAGGATTCACATTAGTCGCTCGAGTACCCTCGGCTCCACCATTTTAATAAAATTAACCATTAAACATTTTAAGGCGACTCTTTCTCAAGTATTTTACCAACTGCCTAATACACCTTACATAATTGTTTCGTAATCCAATTAGTCCTTTAAGGGCCTTAAACAAGGCTTCAAAGTTAAGTGAGGGATTAAGGTTCGTTCGCGAAACGTCGTTACTTAAAATGGTCATTTCTCCTAAACCGTACATCGGATCTAAGTGAACCACATACCAAAACGAAGCTTATGGCACAATATAGCTAAAAAAAGTAAAGTTACATTTTGGTCAGTGAGCTTTGTGGTCTGAATGCTAAGCACAAACAGTCTAAAAGAAAATGGACGTTACGACGATTATGTTTACGAGTTTTCCAAATTTTCACTATACCAAATCCTCACCAAACAATCCACAATCACCAACACATCAATACTTATCTAATAAATACTAATTCAGTCCATACTCTCAAGACTTTCAACTCATCCAACCATAATCAAGATCCATTAACCATAATCAAAGATTCATTAACCATAACCTTTACAAATAAACCAAAACTACTAACAAACATGGATAATGCTTCTCATTCATTAATCTAAAAACAAAACTCATTAAACTCAAAGTAAAAGCTAAGATTTTGAAGATTATACCTTCCTTGGTGTGTAATAAGTTTCTAGGGAGCCTTAAGGAGTCTTGATTTAACCTCTTAATACCTTGATCTTGCCAAAAAAATCAAGAACACAAAGTTACTTTCTAAAAAAACATTATTCATCATCTTCTTCAATGATTTATTATAAAAATATTGGCATGGAAATGAAGGCTTAAACTCCTATGATATGTATATATAATCATCAAGAAGCTTAGTTAAATATCTTTCTAAGTAAAAAGGAGTGGAGCTTGAGCTTTGCAATTTTCCTCCTTCCTTTCTTTAATGGAGCCGAGAGCATGTAATGGAAAAAAGGGGAAAGAAAATGCTTATTGATTTCCTTGATTTCTATTTATATAGTGGTTTAACCTTGGATTAATCAAGGTTAAATTGCTTGGCTATAAATCATCCTACCTAAATATCTACTAACCTTGCTTATGTCATCCTGCTTATGTCATCCTCTTTGCCACTTGTCAAATTCTTGTGGTGTGAAGGTGTCTTACATTTTTACCACATGATTTAGCTTCTCTTGGAAGCTTCCTTCCCATGCTAATTGCATGTGCTTGCCCCTTGGTCGTTTATTTGTTTTACGGTTCGCTTAACTCTCGTTCTCGTTAATCGTTTGAGAGATCATATATGGGATCTTATTACTTGGGCTTCCCTAAACCTTTCTTAATATATTATGCTCCTTTAATGATCCTCTCTTATAATCCTTGAATTTAAATCATTTTAATCATGTTACTTTATACTTAATTCTTTCGGTATCTAGTGGATTTTCGGGAAAAATTAAAGTGTCCGGATTCGAATTCTGACGACCTTTACATACACTCATTTACTTTATGAAATAATAATACGTTCTCAGAATTTCCATAACAGTACTCATATATAGTATGGTCTTATAATTTTCCTTAATCAGCTTAATCACCAAAAAGTTACTATTCATCAGGATTTCAAAATTTTCAAAAATTGGGGTTATTACATCCGTTGAAGCTTCATTGTTGTCATTCGTTGACACTATGCTAATGTCATCCATTGAAGCTTTCTTGATAACATCTGTTGAGCTTTATCTAATATCAGTTGAAGACCTCTTGACTAGCTTATTCGTTGAAGGCATATTGAGTCATCCGTTGAAGCTTTAGTTTAGTAGTTGAAGATGTTTCCTTAACAGTTGATACTCTTTCACTTATACAAAATTAAAAGGCATTTATATCTACATTTAGCCCGCCTATTTGCATATCTCGCTTGTAGTCAACATGACTTAGAAATCACTATAACTCTCAAATACCTTAACTATCATAGTGTATAGAATGTACTACTTACTTACTAATATAAGCTACTCCTTCAAAGGATAGACAAACTATGGTTATCCGTTAGAGGCTACTAAATGAAACTTAACAATTCTACTTAAGGTATTTTGGTAAGTTATCATCAAGACTACAACATATTCCTAACAATCTCCCCCAATTTATGTCTAATAGAATTATAGGCATAAATTCAGGTTGACTTGATAATAACAAAATACCCTATAAAGATAATATATTAACAAGTAGACAATTTGCAAAGTGTTGCATTACAATAGAAATGAACAAAGATGGTTAAAAGAAGTTTACATGCCATTGTCAAGGTGCTCCTCTGGTCTGAGCATATTATTTTATTTCCTTGATTCCCTTATTTTCCTCCCCAACTTCTCATTATTTTCCCCAATTTGGAGTTGAAGTTGTCTAAAACTCAGCTTCATTTTCTTCATTTATATCCAGCATCTCATGCATCTCTTTGAAATTTTCATTACTTGGGATTTTGAGCTGGTCTTCAATTCTAAAAAATCTTCTGGTATACTTCTAATCTCTAAACTCCATGATCCGGTAAGGTTACATATGCACTCTATCTCCAGTTACTGTAATGGTTAGAACCCTTGGAAGTGCATTAGGATCTCTCCAGCTTTGTCTGATTTGATTTATCTTTCTGAGTTTTTCTGATTTAGAAAACTTTGTGAATCCAAAGTCTTTCTTCATTACAGTAAATACCTTGGTTAAGACACTGTAGCTTTCCTCAAGAATCTTGTAGAATGGCCATATTATCTCATTACCACCCTTATATCTAAAAACCAATCTTTTTAGAAGTCTAGTAGTGACATCAATTCCTCTCACTTCTTCTAATTCTTTCAAATAAAGTTAAATATCAGAGAATTCTTTAATGTCACAGATGTAGAACTGATCATCTTTGTTGACAGTAGGCTTCTGTGGTTTTGAGATGATTTTTGTTGGAGGTAAGGTAGGCTTCTTCTTCTTTCTTGATGTTTTTTTCTTGGTTGGTAAAGGGATGTTCAAATCAGGGATATGCAGACTCTCCCAATCTACAGGTTCATCTTTGGGCACTATTGGTTCACCATGAAAGTTTACCTCAGGATAGACCATGGTTTTAATTGGTTCCATATTGGCCATAGTTGATTGAGTTGAAGCAACAGATTGAGATGGCTCACTCTTCTCCTCTGAAATTCTACTTACCCACCAACCAGGTCTCATCTTTATTTTTTTGCTTGTTTCCACTCAGGCTTCTCTTCCTTTTCATCAACCAATTTCTTTTCAGTTCCAGTAGCAGGCTTCTTAATTTTCTTTTGAACTTCCTTAGTAGCCTACTTCTTCTTTGGCTTTGTATGTGACTTGAGTCTTAAATCTTCTTCTTTCTTTGCTTCTACAAACTAAAGGATGTCCACTCATTATCCATATCAATTTTCCATGTCTGTAAATTCTTGTTATCTTTTTTCTCAACACTGCATCCTTGGTTGTCTTGTAGCTAGCAATTGATTTGCCCATGAGTTTTTGTTCATCAGGCCCAGGAGGTGAATAATCTAGCTTCATTGGGTGTTTACTTATAAATCTGAAATTTGAAGGTTTAGGCTTGAGTATCACAATGGGCTTTATCTCATTTTCAAGTGATATTTGTCCCTTTGTACCTTTTCCCAGCTTCAATTCATCTAAAGTAAGAGGCCCAACTGTGTAATATGTTTCACAGGTTCTGGTAGTTTTGCAGTTGAGCCAAATACTTGTGTAATTCTTTAATCTATCTTCTTTTGTTGTTCTTTAAGCTTCATCTCAGCTGCAGCTAGATTGATCAAGTCTATGTTGTCCAACTCTCCCTTTACAGGTGGCTTTGGTAGAATAATAGAGGGAACTATTTTATTAGAGACTTGTATATGCACATCCTTCTCCCCCTTTTTGTTATCATCAAGAAGAAATGTAGAGGTTGAAGATTGTGCATCCACCAATTGTTGGAGTAACTGAGTCTGCGTGTCTTGATATTGAAGTATCTTGGCGAAGGAAGCTTCAACATTAGTCATTATTTCATCCAAGGCGTCAACTTTCCTTGATAAGTCTCATTCTTTCCTTAACTTCAGTTGTAGCTCTCTAATGGTTGTGGCATGAAGCTTCTCATCCAGCTTGTTTTACAAGTCCTTTTTGACTTCATCAATAGATTATTGTAGACCATCCACATCTAGAGCCTGCTTGAGGTGTTTAATTTTATGAAGTTGGAGATACTCTAGATGGGCTTGAAGACGAGACCTTATACTAACACTTGAAGTATCTGCTAAATCTGTTTGAGTCTGTTTGATGAACTTCATAAGAGTGGATTTAAAGTTATGGGAGCTGCACTCCTTGCTGAGCATCTAATCAGGCATATCGGTTGTAGAACTAGGGCCTACATCTCCCCCTATATCCATGCCAGTATCTTCATCAAACTCATCAGCATCATCTTTAAAGTCAATTTCATCACTAGATGTAGGAGGGATTTTAGAGATTGTATCTTTGGCCCTTTGCATTGATTTAGTTGTGTGTACTAATTTCAATGTTCTTTCTGCCTCATCATTGCCCTGAACATCCAAGGTTTGATAGGTTGTTACAAGATGAGTAATAATCTCAGCATCCAAGGAAATGGAGTCTATAACAACTCTGTAATGTTGCTGATATAGCCTTTCCTTTTCAGCTTCATTGACATCCATTGACTCATGTGCAATGGCTGCCATCCTTATATCTCCTTTACTTGATTTTCTATCATATTTTCTCTTTTCTTGCATCAGGGGCTCCCCTTGACTCACTATCTTCACACCCTCGCCTTCACCTTCTAAGGTGGAACCCATCTCACTCTCTTTTGCCACACTGGAAGAAATAGTGTGCATAATTGATCTCTCATCCTCTCCTTTTTCCTAGGAGTGACCCAGCCTCTCACTCAAATTACTCCCTCCTCTCAATCCTAGAAGTGATTGGATAACCATTAAGTCATCTGCAGTTATCATAGAATTTGAGATAATAAGTGTGTGTAGTGACTGTCAACTGTTGTGAAATAGCAGTTGAAGGTTTGGTTGTGACTATTAACGAATAACTTCTGTGAGACATATCCGTTGAAAGACAATCACTTATGAACAGATGATGGATATCCATTGATGAAGAAGAAACAAGAGAAATAGAAGTTGAAACTATTATGGAATCTGCGGAGATTGATTTTAGATTTTGATGCATATACCTCTCAATATCTTGTGAAAGAATTGGCTGGTGATCCAACAAATCATTGATTAGACGATGATCACCAGTTTGAGTGTGGGTCTCCTCCATTAGTTTGAGAGATGGAGAATCGGGAATTGATGTAGAAATCATGTCCACATCAAGAGAGATATTTGGAGAGTTGTGTGTTTGAGGTGTTTCGATTGTTAAAGAGTGGGGCTGTGACTCCATATTTACTGGAGCCACGTCAACCTGACTTTGAGAAGGTGTAGATACCAAGTTTGTGACTGTGGTTTGCAATGTATGTGCACCCTGTGATTCCTTCATGGTTTTAGATCTTTTCTTCCTGATGTAATTTTGAGATAAGTCTTTAGTGTCCCTACCCTTTTTGGCATGCACTCCTGGTTGGGAGTCTATTTCAATAGTTACACCCTTTTGGGAGGATGTAATTATGGATGAGCTTATATCCTTTTGTAGCACTATAGTATTTTGAGAGACTGTCGTGTGGCTAGCTTGGGATACACTAACCTCACTCTCCTTATTTTTGGGGCTTCTTTGCAGTTACAGAGAGAAAGAGGGTTTTGGGAAGAAGGTGAATAAAATTTGCCTTAAACAGTTAAAGAGAGATAAAAGTGAGATCTGAAAATGAATTGTATTTTATACTTTCTCAAATTAAGGCACACAAATGATTAAAATAAAAATAAATATCTAATGATTTAAGCCAAAAATAACCATTTAAAAATAAAATAAACTGTATAAATTCTGAAACTGCCTATCAACGTATACATACACGACTGTGAGTACATTTCAACGGATGATGTTTAGAATTAACGGTCATGATTGATATAAATCAATGGATGTCAAAGATACCATTATCTGTTGAAGGACAATGTATCCAGAAATATATTTGACTTTCAACGGATAAGAAATATCCATCGAAAGAGTAATTTTTACTTAGCCAAAATTTTACCTTTTCATGACTTTATCAATAAAATCAAATTTATTTCTGGTTGTATTACAAGTTACATATACATCAATAATAATAATTAAGAGTAGTTTGGCATACCTAACACACTTACCAACCTAGTAAATATTGATTCATCAAGTGGCTTGGTAAAGATGTCTGCAATTTGTTACTCACTTGGAACAAAATGAAGTTCCACAGTACCATTCATAACATGTTCCCTTATGAAGTGATACTTGATGTTAATGTGCTTTGTCTTTGATTGTTGCACAGGATTTTCAGTAATGTCAATGACACTTGTGTTGTCACAGAAGATTGGAATTTTGTCTACATGTAGACTATAATCCAATAATTGATTTCTCATCCATAAAATCTGTGCACAACAGCTGACAGCAGTAATGCATTAAAGGTTATATAGACATTAATAATAATAAATTAAGAGTAGTTTAGCATACCTAACTCACTTACCAACCTAGTAAATATTGATTCATCAAGTGGCTTGGTAAAGATGCCTGCAATTTGTTGCTCACTTGGAACAAAATGAAGTTTCACAATACCATTCATAACATATTCCCTTATGAAGTGATACTTGATGTCAATATATTTTATCATTGAATGATGCACAAGATTTTCAGTAATGGCAATGGTACTTGTGTTGTCACAGAAGATTGGAATTTTGTCCACATGTAGACCATAATCCAACAATTGATTTATCATCCATAAAATCTGTGCACAACAGCTGCCAGCAGCAATGTATTCAGCCTCAGCTGTAAAAGTAGATACTGAGTTTTGTTTCTTACTAAACCAGGACATTAGCTTATTTCCTAGAAATTGACATATTTCTGTTGTGTTTTTTCTGTCAATCTTGCAGCCTGCATAATCTGCATCTGAATAGCCAATTAGATCAAAACCATAATCTCTAGGGTGTCCCTTTGAGATATTTGAAAATCCTTTTAATAGCTACTAAATGATATTCCTTAGGATCAGCTTGGAATCTAGCACAAAGACATGCAACAAATATAATATTCAGCCTACTGGCTGTCAAATATAAAAGTGAGCCAACCATACCTTTATAACTTGAAATGTCCACATATTTTTCAATTGTGTTCAATCAAGTTTAATGGTAGTGGCCATGATAGTTTTTGCAGATGTGCCATCCATTAAATCAAACTTCTTTAAAAGATCATAAATATATTTAGTTTGACTAATGAATATTCCATCACTAACTTGCTTAACTTGTAAACGAAGAAAATAAGTTAGTTCTCCCATCATGCTCATTTCATATTTGTTTTGCATCAATTTGGCAAACTTTTTGTAAAGTTTGTCATCTGTAGAGCCATATATTATATCATCTACATAGATTTGAACAAGTATACTAGAGCCTTCTTCTGACTTTGAGATCATGATGATTGTTGACTAGCCTGATGTGATTGATAATGATTTCACTTGCTTCATCCTTTGATCCAAGAAAATACGTCCAAGAGGATTTTGAAATATCATCTACAATCACTAAGTGTAACACCCCCAGATCCGGGGTCGGGGATCCGGGTCGTCACGGTCTTTCTTTCCACAATATCACTTCACTTAATTAATAATAATAACCTTATGCTGTGACCCCACACTAACACACACCACAACCCGATATAGTCTCAGAGATGAAATTGAAATAAGTACAAGTCTTTGAATCCACAATTTAAAAGTTATTACAACCCAAAATGATTACTTGATAAATTTACAGTTAATTGCCATTATCTGCCACAAGTTATAATTATACATAATTGATTCTCAAAAGTAGATGGTCTGATCTACAATAGATCTACCTCTGCAGCTATAGCAGCTACAACATCATCGGGAAGACGCGGGACGCTTCCCACGCGCTTGCGCTGGGTCTGCTGGAGTCTGGCCATCTTTCTTAACTGTTGTTGTGTGATGAAGAAATAAAGCAAAAGTGAGCCTTACAGCTCGCAAGATAATATATAGTGATAACAATAATATAAGTATCTAAATGGATACTTACTAGAATCTTTTATCAAGTGTAAGATAATTACTTACTAGATATAAGTAAAAACAAGGGATGAAGTTACCAAATACTTCACTACACTTATATCATTTATAAAGCTACTTGAACTACCACTGTTCAAAGTATTAAGAGTTTTCAACAGTTCATCACATAGATGAGACTACAAGACAAGATTTAAATAGATTAAATCTTTGAAATTTTATTAAAGGAAATGAAGTCATGATATACTTCATTAAGTTCTAATATATATATATATCCACATATACATCTTCTTTATACAATTTCCTGAAAACCTCTGTCATGTAAAGTATGAACAGAATTGCAATATCCAATAAATTTGGAAAGGAAAAGAATTTGGCATAAACCAGATATCTTGCTGATCAGGCGAAGATACCCATAAGTAACCTTTTCTACTAGTAGATAGACGAATTCCCCACTGGTCATCACCCTGGTCGTAATAGGACCTTATGCTGGACTGCCACTCAGCCACTTATGCATTCGATGGACTCCCAATGAGCCACTTACACTATCATGGACGCCCACTGAGCCCATGTTGCTTATGCCGACTCAATAGATGGACTTACTTCCCGAACGTTGGGTAAGTAATCAATTCATTTACCAAAACTGCAACCGTGTTGCGAATATAAAATACACCACAGAGCCGGATCCCTCAGGTTTTGAGCGAGTATTTAAATCCCCTTAAAAAGGAAGATCTTAAATATAAAAATGAGTTTTGGGATCCGCTCTAACTTTTAAAAATCATTTTGAAGCCTCGAAAACACTTTAAAGAGTGTTTGGAGTAAAGCTGATTTAATGAAGTAAATCAGTCCCCAGAATATTTAGAAAATGTCTGAATATTATTATTTAAATAATATTCCCATAAAGAATAATCTTTATAAAATAATTGAAGTAGAAGTATTAAAACTTATACTTGAAATGAGTATTAAATAACCAAAGATATACTTATATGAAAGTACTATCTTTATTTGAATAATCGAAAATAAGTTTGATTATTGACACCTTATTCTTTAATAAAATAAAGAATATATCTCAGCAAATAATCGGAGTCATAGATCCTCAAATGAATATTCAAATAATATTCATTAAATAATATAAACTGAGTCATAAGCCCTCGAATGAATATTCAAATAATATTCAATAAATAATATAAAAGAGTCGTAAGCCCTCGATTGAATATTCAAAATAATATTCATTTAATATAAAGGAGTCATAAGCCTTCGAATAATATTCGAAATAATATTCAATAATAAAATAAAGTTAAAGTTACCGAATAAACCTTATTCGATTAATAGTTTTGAAAACTATGACCATATATATATAAGTATATATATATATATATATATTTATATCCATATATACAAAATCTACTCGGGATCCTCGACTCCCGGTTTTAGAAAATATTTTCACCTTTGGGTCCCTATACTAAGGGTATATGCAAATTACCGCTATCCTCTAGCATAGGTATTATCAACAATTATATATGGAAAGAATACGAAACAGGCATGCATATATATATACCATAGCAGCATGCTTCAATATATAGCAACATTTGCTAATTAACCAACATGCATCTATCGCAAGATAATGCTTATACACATATACATCACAACAACAGTTATAACTGGTAGAAAACTTGCCTGAGCGACTTGGGGTGATAAAAGGCTCGGGACGAGTCTGGTAACCTATAAACAACAAGTAAGTTGGAATTAAACCAAAGTCACTTGTAAATCTATACTTTAACTAACTTAGACTCAAATGCTTGTTTTGCGCTTATCGATTTGCTTAAGTCACTCGGGTACCCTCGGCTCCACCATTTTTAATAATTTAACCTTTACGAGTTTTAAGGCGATTCCTTCGCGAGTGTCTTACCAACTGCCTAACACACTTACCATAAATGTTTCATACATTAATTAACCCTTTTTGGTCTTTAACCTATGTTTCAAATTAAGGCGAGGGGAAAAGTTTCGTTCGCGAAACGCCGTTACTTGAAACGGTCGTTTCTCCTAAACCGTGTATCGGAATCGAACGAACTACATATCAAAACGAAGCTCGTAACATGAGCTATCTAAACATGGCAGTGGTCATAATCTAGCAGGGGGTTCTCGGGTCCTCATGTTATGCACAAAAACAGTCCAAAGAAAATCGGACGTTACGACGACTATGTTTACGCGATTTCCAAATTTTAAACCATTCAAAACCATCCCAATTCAACCTCAAATCCAACATACAACCAACATCCATCCTTATCACATCATAACAACCCCAACCAATTCAATTTTAACATTCATACTTATGCCTAAGCTTAACTTTAATCATACTTAAGTTCTTTTAATCAAAACCACAACATTTACCATTTCATTTCACTACCATTTCAAATCCCAAACTCTAATCACAACAACAAGCTACAATATCACCCTACTAATCAAAATCATCTTATAATACATAGGAATCTAGGGTTTGGAGATGGTATACCTTCCTTGAAGTGGTGGGAGGAGCTAGGAAGCCTTAAGAAGCTTTGAGAAGTCTTAGGAATGCTTGGATCTTCAAGGAAAACAAGAAAAAATTCAAGTTAAAAACTTGAAAACACTATTCATTATCTTCTTCTTTGATTAAATGAAGAAGATTGAGAAGGAATTAATGGCTTAAACTCATGATATAGCCCTAACTAAGCATGAAGATGATTAGGGAATTATCTTACCAATTTAGGAAGCTTGGATCCTTGAATTTGAAATTCTTGCCCTTTAAAAAGCTAAAAAGCCGAGAGCAAAAGATGAACAATGCCTTGGTTCTTTTTGATTTTGATGAAAAATGATTTTGCTTGGCTTGGTTGATTTGTTTTTGTGTTTGATTTAGTCAATTACCTTGTTGCCCTTGAATTTGTGTGGTTCTCATTCAACCACACCTCCTTCCTTCCCATGTCATGCTTGTGTCATCCTCATGATATCATCCTCCCCTCCTTGTCCCCTTCTCATTGGTTGGGTGACATCATCCTCTCTAATCCCTTTGATTAACTTCCTAATTGTTTGCCTAATGACCGCTGATCTGTTATACGGTTCGCTTAACTTTCATTTTCATTTATCGTTTGAAGGATCATACCCGGGATCTTATTACTTAGGTTCCCTTAACCTTTCTCAATACATTATATTTCTTTTTATGATCCTCTATCATAATCCTTTAATTTAAATCCTTTTTATCCTGTTACCTTATACTCAATTCTCTCCGTATCTAGTGGATTTTTGGGAAAAACCAAAGTGTTCGGAATTGGATTCTGATGATCTTTACATACACTTATATACTACATAGAGTACTAATAATATCCCAGAATATCCATAACAGAACCCCTACATAGTGTGGCATGAAAAGTTTTCTCATTCAGCTAAAACACTATTCACAAGGGTTACAAAAAGTTGAAAATTTTGGGGGTTATTACAGTCTCCCCTCCTTAAAAGGATTCCGTCCCGGAATCAAACAGAAAACAAATGGGGGTACTTTTCTAGCATTGTGCTCTCTAGTTCCCAAGTTGATTCTTCCACATTATGATTCTGCCATAGTACTCTGACTAGCTTGATCACTTTGTTCCGAAGCACCTGCTCCTTCTTATCTATAATCCTTACTGGTTTATCCACGTAAGTTAGATCTGGCTGCATATCCACCTGCTCGTACTCCACTATGTGTCTGGCATCCCGATGATACTTCCTTAGCATTGACACATGGAACACATTATGAACTTGTTGCAAGTTAGGGGGTAAGGCTAGCTCGTAAGCTAACTTTCCAATCCGTCTTAATATCTCAAAAGGTCCAATGTATCTTGGGCTTAGTTTTCCTTTCCTTCCGAACCTCATTAATCCCTTCCAAGGGGATACCTTTAGCAGTACTAAGTCCCCGACTTCATATTCCTTGTCCTTTCGGGCTAGGTCTGCATATTTCTTCTGTCTGTCTTGGGCTACTACAAGTCGCCCTCTGATAAGATCCACTATATCTTTGGTCCTTTGGACCACTTCGGGTCCGAGCATCTTCCGCTCTCCTACTTCATCCCAGTATAAGGGAGATCGACACCTTCTTCCGTACAGGGCCTCATAAGGCGGCATTCCGATGCTAGCATGAAAGCTATTGTTATAAGAAAACTCTATCAACGGCAAGTGATCATCCCAACTCCCTTTAAAGTCTATTGCACAGACTCTCAACATATCCTCTAGTGTCTGGATGGTCCTTTCACTCTGCCCATCCGTCTGGGGATGGTACGCGGTACTCATATTTAACTTGGTCCCCGCACATTCCTGAAAGCTCCTCCAAAATCTGGAGTTGAACCTGGGGTCTCGGTCTGAGACAATGGACGCTGGGACTCCATGTCGCGTCACTATTTCCTTAAGGTAAATGTCCACCAGTCTATCGACTGTGTATCTCTCATTGATAGGAATGAAATGAGCTGACTTTGTCAGTCGGTCTATAATTACCCAAATGGCGTCATGATTGGCTTTCGTCCTTGGCAAGCCTACAACAAAATCCATCGCTATCTGTTCCCATTTCCATTCGGGAATCTCCAGGGGTCGTAAGAGTCCACTGGGTCTCTGGTGCTCTGCTTTTACCCTTTGGCAAGTCAAACATTTGTTTACCCATTCTGCTACGTCCCTCTTCATGTTGGGCCACCAGTAATATTCCTTCAAATCCCTATACATCTTGGTACTTCCCGGGTGAATGGAATACCTTGAACTATGGCTTTCATCCAATATCTCATCTTTAAGCTCTTGAACATTCGGAACCCAAATCCGGTAGGAGTACCTCATTATCCCTTTATCATCTTTCTCAGTATGGATCTCCTCTCTAGTCATTGACTCTCTGCCTTCATTCATTATTTTCTCCTGGCACAATCTGATCTTTTCCAATAACTCTGGCTGCATTGAGATCTCAAAAAGCTTTTCAGTTCCGATTCCGGTTACCTTTACTTCTATTTCCATTCTCTCAAAATCCCTTATCAATTCTTCCGAAGTCGTTATCATTCTGAGTCTTTCCTTTCTACTAAGGGCATCAGCCACCACATTGGCTTTCCCTGGATGATAGAGAATCTCACAATCATAGTCCTTGATTAGTTCTAACCATCTCCTCTGGCGCATGTTGAGCTCTTTCTGCGTAAATATGTACTTGTGGCTCTTATGGTCTGTGAAAATCTCGCACTTCTCTCCATACAAGTAGTGCCTCCAAATTTTTAAGGCAAATACTATTGCCGCGAGCTCAAGGTCATGAGTAGGATATCTAACCTCGTATTCCTTCAGTTGTCTCGACGCATACGCAATCACTTTACCGTGCTGCATAAGCACACATCCTAATCCTTTGTGCGACGCGTCACTATATATCACAAAATCTCCTTTTCCGTCCGGCAATGCCAATACCGGAGCCGTTATCAACCTTTTCTTTAATTCCTGAAAACTGTTCTCGCATTTCTCCGTCCATTCAAACTTCTCTGTCTTACGAGTAAGTCGTGTCAAAGGGGCTGCGATCTTTGCAAAGTCCTGTACAAATCTATGATAGTAGCCGGCCAATCCTATAAAACTCCTTACCTCTGTGGGTGTGGTTGGCCTTTCCCAATTTGAGACCGCCTCTATCTTGGAGGGGTCGACCAATACTCCTTCTTTATTGATCACATGTCCTAAAAACTGTACTTCATTCCGCCAGAATTCACACTTCGAGAATTTGGCATATAACTGTTCCTCTCTGAGTATTCCTAGAGCTATCCTCAAATGCTCTGCATGTTCTGTCTCAGTCCTTAAGTAGATCAAAATATCATCGATAAAAACTATCACACATTTGTCCAAGTACTTCTTAAATACTCTATTCATTAAATCCATGAAAGCCGCTGGGGCGTTGGTTAATCCAAAGGACATTACCAAGAACTCATAATGCCCATATCTGGTACGGAACGCTGTCTTGGAAATATCTTCGGGTTTAATCTTTAGTTGGTGATATCCAGTTCTCAGGTCGATCTTGGAAAAATAAATAGCATCCTTTAGCTGGTCGAACAGATCGTCTATTCTAGGTAATGGGTACCTGTTCTTTATGGTTAGCTTGTTCAACTCTCGATAGTCTATGCACAGCCTCATGCTCCCATCTTTCTTCTTAACAAATAAAACTGGTGCTCCACATGGAGACACACCGGGTCTTATCATACCCTTATCCAAGAGTTTCTGCAATTGGATAGCTAATTCCTTCATTTCTAACGGGGCTAACCGGTAAGGTGCTTTTGAAACTGGCGCCGTCCTTGGGGCCAACTCAATAGCAAATTCAATCACTCTATCGGGTGGTAATCCCGGAAGGTCTTGTGGGAATACATCATCAAATTCGTTGACTACTGGAATATCTTGTAAGTTGGGCACCTCCTTCTGCGTGTCCACCACATAGGCTAGGTAGGCCTCATTTTCTTTTCGTAGCATCCTTCTGGCATGGGCCATAGTCAAAAATTTCTGCGTCTACCTCTTTCCTCTAAATATAACTTCTTTCTTCCCTGGGATATTTAGCTTAACTTTCTTCCCTTTACAGTCTATCTGAGCATCATTGCTAGATAGCCAGTCCATTCCCAAAATTACGTCAAACTCCCCTAATTTAAAAGGAATCAGATTAACACTAAAGGATTGCTCCCCTATGCCTATCTCACAGACGGGGTGAATCTGGTTAACAGGAATAATTTCATGATTGGATATTTCTACTTGCAAGGGTTCTATCAAGGGTTCAGCCTTAAGTCTTAACTTACGCGCAAAGTCCTTTGATATAAAAGATTTAGTTGCTCCCGAATCAAATATAACATTTGCACTGACTGAATTTAGAGAAAGGGTACCTGCTATCACATCTGAATCTTTCATAGCATCCTGGACTGTCATGTTGAAAGTCCTCGCAGTAGGTGGCTTATTAGAAGCAGCCCTGCTTGCTCCCGAAGCTGCTGGTTTGTTCATTGGGCATTCCCTCTTCCAATGACCTGGGCGTCCACACTGATGACAAGTGGTGGTTGGAATGACGGCAGGGGTTGATGATGGGCACTTAGTTGAATAGTGGCCTTCCCGACCGCACTTAAAGCAGGTTACTGGCTTTCCTTTACACTCCCCAGTGTGATTCCTTCCACATATGTTACAGGTTGGCAATGGGGGTCGAGACTGGTTGGAATAGGACATTCTTGATTTCTGGCCGCCCTGGCTCACACTCACACTCATTGGCCGCTTAAACTCAGTGTTCCTTCCTGGTAGGGACACTGCTCCTCGATTAAATCTAGTTGGGAAGCTCCTTCCTGCGGAACCTCAACCCATGCTCATACTTTTCCTCTTTATTAGTTTTTTCTCTCATTCCTTCTGCATCTGTTCACTTCCAACTTCTACAATCATTGCCTTTTGCACCAGAGTGGCATAGTCCGTAAGCTCAAGGATTGCCACCCTATTCTGAATCCACGGTTTCAGTCCCTGCTGTAACCTCCTAGCTTTCTTTTCCTCGGTGCTCACAAACTCCGACACAAACCTTGATAACTCAGTAAATTTCGCTTCGTACTCTGCTACAGACAAGTTATTCTGCTTTAGCTCCAAGAACTTGAGCTCCATCTGGTTTTCCATAAACCTCGGGAAATACTTTCCCAGAAACAACTGACTAAATCTCTCCCAGGTTATAATAGCATCTGTCTCCATGTTTTTCTGGCCTCCCACCAGTAGTTAGCTTCTCCTTTCAGAAGGTAGGTAGCAAATACAGTCTTCTGTGCCTCATCGGTACTCAAAATCTCAAAAGATTTCTCCATTTCCTTTAACCATGCCCTTGCCTCAACTGGGTCGGCTGATCCGTGGAACTCAGGGGGCTTAAGGGACTTAAAAGCCCTGAAAGAGTTTGCCACAGTATTGTTATTTCCTTGAGGGGGTGGGTTGGGTTGACGTTCCAAATTCTGCCTTAGGAGTTGCATGAACTGGCCCATGGGATCCATGCCTGGGTTTGGTACTGGTTGCTCAACCTCGTTTTCGCATTCTTCAGCCTCTATCTCAAATCCCTCAACATCATATGTTTCCTCTTCCTCTTCATACAGGGAGTCATCCTGTTCCACATAATCCTCATCTTCCTCTTCACTGTATTCCTGATTCCTATCATCCTGGTTATGGCTTCCCTGGTCCTCAGATCCAGGGTTTGCCCTAGTTCCAATCTTTCTTGGCGGCATGATTCTGATAATAATAAAAAAAAATTATTGGGAAATCCAACGTTAGGTCACAATCATATACAACATTGTGCCCTGCACAGCTCTTATAATGGGGAGAACGTATATCGCAATTCTATTATTTTAAGAAAGTTCTAATACGAAGTGCAGTAATAATAATGATAAAAACAGTGATCCTGTCACTAATGAACTGAACCAAAGAAAATAAATATATACATAATGCGAGAAATACATAGTTTGATCTGGTCAAAATTACAACAGTGCTACAGTCATCTGTCCCAAAAGTGATACACAAGAGTCTATCTGTCTAGTCAGAAAAAGGGATGCTATATACAAGTCAACTATCCCGGAAAATTGGCTCTTACTAAGGCCTCGGCTAGCTAGACAACTAGACTATTCCATCATCAATCCTGAATCACACACCGGAGCGGGTCAGCTCCCATACCCTTTCCATCGCACGACGGAAGATATAGTCGGCCTGCCGCCTGGAGATCCTACCATGCCTGTCCCCCTGGAGCGATCTGAGCCTCGCTCGGGATGTGAGCTCTATCCCCGTAAGCTCCCTCCTCAAGGATCGGGGTATAGAAGCCCTAGTCTCATAAGCTCGGGTACGCCTACCCGCCCTCTCTGCATCCAACTCCCTCCTTGCCTCATCCAGTCGGCCCTCGGCAACAGCCACTCGGGTCCTCAGAACATCCTGAACATATCCATGAGCTAACGAAGACTGCCTGTGGGCAGGGTCAAGAGGTGGTGAATCCGGAGCCGCTGAGGGTGCCTCCTCGGTTTGCCTAGGCTCAGAAGTATGGGTCTCTGAGCTGTCATCATCGGGAATCCAGGATAGTGGTGGAGGGGTAGGGGCTCTGACCACCGGAAGTGTGGGTAATGGGGTACCAGCATACACTACCATAGGTCCAACACGCTCCTCAGCTACTGGGACCTCATCCAGGTCCTCCTCATCTGGAATAGCAATAACCTCTGTCTCTGACTCCTCTGAGGGGTCCTCCTCATCTGAAATAGCAATGACCTCCGTCCCTGACTCCTCTGAGGGGTCCTCCTCATCCTCCTCCATCTCAGGCTCCTCCTGATCCTCAACATCTAGCAATGCCTCATCATGCTCACGCTCGAACATCTCAGGATCCTCTATCTCAGGCGCCTACACATTAAACGAGCTAAGTTACTATCATGATACTTATAAGGGTTCCCGTAAGGGTTTTAATTGTCAGCACTACTTTAAGTAGTCCGACCATGAACTTGGCAAGAGTTCTTATTATCTTTGTGAGTTTGTTATTATATCGTCGCAACATCTCTGAGGTTTATAACGCTTGGCTCTGATACCATTTCTGTAACACCCCCAGATCCGGGGTCGGGGATCCGGGTCGTCACGGTCTTTCTTTCCACAATATCACTTCACTTAATTAATAATAATAACCTTATGCTGTGACCCCACACTAACACACACCACAACCCGTTATAGTCTCAGAGATGAAATTGAAATAAGTACAAGTCTTTGAATCCACAATTTAAAAGTTATTACAACCCAAAACGATTACTTGATAAATTTACAGTTAATTGCCATTATCTGCCACAAGTTATAATTATACATAATTGATTCTCAAAAGTAGATGGTCTGATCTACAATAGATCTACCTCTGCAGCTATAGCAGCTACAACATCATCGGGAAGACGCGGGACGCTTCCCACGCGCTTGCGCTGGGTCTGCTGGAGTCTGGCCATCTTTCTTAACTGTTGTTGTGTGATGAAGAAATAAAGCAAGAGTGAGCCTTACAGCTCGCAAGATAATATATAGTGATAACAATAATATAAGTATCTAAATGGATACTTACTAGAATCTTTTATCAAGTGTAAGATAATTACTTACTAGATATAAGTAAAAACAAGGGATGAAGTTACCAAATACTTCACTACACTTATATCATTTATAAAGCTACTTGAACTACCACTGTTCAAAGTATAAAGAGTTTTCAACAGTTCATCACATAGATGAGACTACAAGACAAGATTTGAATAGATTAAATCTTTGAAATTTTATTAAAGGAAATGAAGTCATGATATACTTCATTAAGTTCTGATATATATATATATATATATATCCACATATACATCTTCTTTATACAATTTCCTGAAAACCTCTGTCATGTAAAGTATGAACAGAATTGCAATATCCAATAAATTTGGAAAGGAAAAGAATTTGGCATAAACCAGATATCTTGCTGATCAGGCGAAGATACCCATAAGTAACCTTTTCTACTAGTAGATGGACGAATTCCCCACTGGTCATCACCCTGGTCGTAATAGGACCTTATGCTGGACTGCCACTCAGCCACTTATACATTCGATGGACTCCCACTGAGCCACTTACACTATCATGGACGCCCACTGAGCCCATGTTGCTTATGCCGACTCAATAGATGGACTTACTTCCCGAACGTTGGGTAAGTAATCAATTCATTTACCAAAACTGCAACCGTGTTGCGAATATAAAATACACCACAGAGCCGGATCCCTCAGGTTTTGAGCGAGTATTTAAATCCCCTTAAAAAGAAAGATCTTAAATATAAAAATGAGTTTTGGGATCCGCTCTAACTTTTAAAAATCATTTTGAAGACTCGAAAACACTTTAAAGAGTGTTTGGAGTAAAGCTGATTTAATAAAGTAAATCAGTCCCCAGAATATTTAGAAAATGTCTGAATATTATTATTTAAATAATATTCCCATAAAGAATAATCTTTATAAAATAATTGAAGTAGAAGTATTAAAACTTATACTTGAAATGAGTATTAAATAACCAAAGATATACTTATATGAAAGTACTATCTTTATTTGAATAATCGAAAATAAGTTTGATTATTGACACCTTATTCTTTAATAAAATAAAGAATATATCTCAGCAAATAATCGGAGTCATAGATCCTCCAATGAATATTCAAATAATATTCATTAAATAATATAAACTGAGTCATAAGCCCTCGAATGAATATTCAAATAATATTCAATAAATAATATAAAAGAGTCGTAAGCCCTCGATTGAATATTCAAAATAATATTCATTTAATATAAAGGAGTCATAAGCCTTCGAATAATATTCGAAATAATATTCAATAATAAAATAAAGTTAAAGTTACTGAATAAACCTTATTCGATTAATAGTTTTGAAAACTATGACCATATATATATATATATAAGTATATATATATATTTATATCCATATATATAAAATCTACTTGGGATCCTCGACTCCCGGTTTTAGAAAATATTTTCACCTTTGGGTCCCTATACTAAGGGTATATGCAAATTACCGCTATCCTCTAGCATAGGTATTATCAATAATTATATATGGAAAGAATACGAAACAGGCATGCATATATATATACCATAGCAGCATGCTTCAATATATAACAACATTTGCTAATTAACCAACATGCATCTATCGCAAGATAATGCTTATACACATATACATCACAACAACAGTTATAACTGGTAGAAAACTTGCCTGTGCGACTTGGGGTGATAAAAGGCTCGGGACGAGTCTGGTAACCTATAAACAACAAGTAAGTTGGAATTAAACCAAAGTCACTTGTAAATCTATACTTAACTAACTTAGACTCTAACGCTTGTTTTGCGCTTACCGATTTGCTTAAGTCACTCGGGTACCCTCGGCTCCACCATTTTTAATAATTTAACCTTTACGAGTTTTAAGGCGATTCATTCACCAGTGTCTTACCAACTGCCTAACACACTTGCCATAAATGTTTCATACATTAATTAACCCTTTTTGGTCTTTAACCTATGTTTCAAAGTAAGGCGAGGGGAAAAGTTTCGTTCGCGAAACGCCGTTACTTGAAACGGTCGTTTCTCCTAAACCGTGCATCGGAATCGAACGAACTACATATCAAAACGAAGCTCGTAACATGAGTTATATGAACATGGCAGTGGTCATAATCTAGCAGGGGGTTCTCGGGTCCTAATGTTATGCACAAAAACAGTCCAAAGAAAATCGGACGTTACGACGGCTATGTTTACGCGATTTCCAAATTTTAAACCATTTCAAAACCATCCCAATTCAACCTCAAATCCAACATACAACCAACATCCATCCTTATCACATCATAACAACCCCAACCAATTCAATTTTAACATTCATACTTATGCCTAAGCTTAACTTTAATCATACTTAAGTTCTTTTAATCAAAACCACAACATTTACCATTCCATTTCACTACCATTTCAAATCCCAAACTCTAATCACAACAACAAGCTACAATATCACCCTACTAATCAAAATCATCTTATAATACATAGGGTCTAGGGTTTGGAGATGGTATACCTTCCTTGAAGTGGTGGGAGGAGCTAGGAAGCCTTAAGAAGCTTTGAGAAGTCTTAGGAATGCTTGGATCTTCAAGGAAAACAAGAAAATTTTCAAGTTAAAAACTTGAAAACACTATTCATTGTCTTCTTCTTTGATTAAATGAAGAAGATTGAGAAGGAATTAATGGCTTAAACTCATGATATAGCCCTAACTAAGCATGAAGATGATTAGGGAATTATCTTACCAATTTAGGAAGCTTGGATCCTTGATTTTGAAATTCTTGCCCTTTAAAAAGCTAAAAAGCCGAGAGCAAAAGATGAACAATGCCTTGGTTCTTTTTGATTTTGATGAAAAATGATTTTGCTTGGCTTGGTTGATTTGTTTTTGTGTTTGATTTAGTCAATTACCTTGTTGCCCTTGAATTTGTGTGGTTCTCATTCAACCACACCTCCTTCCTTCCCATGTCATGCTTGTGTCATCCTCATGATGTCATCCTCCCCTCCTTGTCCCCTTCTCATTGGTTGGGTGACATCATCCTCTCTAATCCCTTTGATTAACTTCCTAATTGTTTGCCTAATGACCGCTGATCTGTTATACGGTTCGCTTAACTTTCGTTTTCGTTTATCGTTTGAAGGATCATACCCGGGATCTTATTACTTAGGTTCCCTTAACCTTTATCAATACATTATATTTCTTTTTATGATCCTCTATCATAATCCTTTAATTTAAATCCTTTTTATCCTGTTACCTTATACTCAATTCTCTCCGTATCTAGTGGATTTCCGGGAAAAACCAAAGTGTTCGGAATTGGATTCTGACGATCTTTACATACACATACTACATAGAGTACCAATAATATCCCAGAATATCCATAACAGAACCCCTACATAGTGTGGCATGAAAAGTTTTCTCATTCAGCTAAAATACTATTCACAAGGGTTACAAAAAGTTGAAAATTTTGGGGGTTATTACACTAAGCATCACCACTTCTTGGAAATTGACAATACATTGACTTGTCCAAATAAATCCATATGCAATAGTTGTAATGGTTCATCAATTTTGTTTCAAGTTTCCTTTTGAATGATGCTTTCTTTTATTTTCCTTTTTGATAAGCACCACATAGTCCATCCTTTAAAAATTCAACTTGAGGAATGCCTCTAACAAGGTCTTTCCTGACCAATTCATTCATTGTTTTGAAATTCAAATGGGATAGCTTCTTGTGTCATAGCCAACTTTCATCTTGACTTATTTTGCTGAAGAGATAAGTAATTGAATCTGCATCTATGGAGTTAAAGTCTGCTAAGTACACATTTCCTTACCTTATTCCAGTAAGGACCACTTTGTTGTCCTTTTTGCAATTGACACCATAGGTTTCTGAATTAAAGATAACCGAGTTGCCTTTATTACACTGTTGGCTGACACTCAAAAAATTGTGTTTGAGTCCATCAACTAGTGCTACTTCATCAATGATGACATTTTCTTTTGAAATCAAGCCATATCTCATAGTATATTCTTTACTATCATCTCCAATTGTAATGTTAGGGCCAACTCTTTCCTTAATCCCTGTGAGCAAGGTAGAATCTCCAGTCATGTATCTTGAGCATCCACTGTCCAAGTATCATAGATTCTTTATATTTTTCTGCACACATCAAAACCAAATCAAGTTGATTTTGGTACCCCAAGTTTCCTTGGGTCTTGCCTTGTTAGATTTCTTCTTGAGTTTCTTAGACTTTCCACCACTATATTTAGGTGATTCAAGATCAACCTTTATCTTGGGAGTATATATTGGTTAATGAGTGTATTTAGATTCGATCCCTATTAACAATATTTTACTAAATATAACAAACACACGGATAAATCTTTCATTTCACGAGAATGAAATGTCTCACTAATTTTTTAGGATTTTTTATTTATTTGATTGAAAATAAAATATATTAGACCAATTCCAATCCAACACTTTAACAGTATTATAGTGTAAGTTATAGTGCAAAATCTACTCCAATGTAACACCATAATGGTGTCAAAGTTACACCAAATAAATAGTGTGACACCAAATTTTGTGTCAGAAGTACATTTGCTATAAATTTTACACCAAATTTGACGTAATTCATAATTTCTTACTATATACTTATCTTTGTTGATAAATACAAATTTAGCCCCCACATATCCCATTTATATTTTATTATATTCAAACAAGAATTTGCTTTTGGAAAAAATAAGTATATCATATATCTATTTAGACATTTAGTATAAAGTATTGGGTTGGAATAGATTTAGGGGGTGTATTGAACTTGTATTTTAATGGATTATTAACAATTCACGGATTTTAATGGATTGTTTAAATCCATATATTATTTTCATTCCATTTGGATTTTATTTGTTTTCTTTTTAATTCCATATCAATCCATAGAGTTTTTATTGAATTTTATTGCATTTTGTGTGGATTCTTGTGGACTTATAACACTCCATCTTAAAAGTTCAGATGGATTTCTGTAAATGCAGTACATCATCCATCTAGTCATTTCAGCAATGGCTCTTTTTAATCTATAAAAAGAACTAACAAGGAAAGAAAACTAGAAGTACAAGAACTATACATAACTCACCAACCTAGTTGTAATCTCTCCAGGATTCAAGCTTTTGATTTAAACTAAATAAAATAATAATATAAGAATAGAACACTTTACGAAGAATAGTATGAGCATCATCTTATGTTGTATTTGTCAAATTAGCGGCATCCTATAACCTCAAATCAAGGTCTCAAGAGTTGAACGTACCAGGGATCATAAGCTATCGGAGAAGCCAGAGTATGCAAACCTTGAAAAACTGCAGTGCCCCTCTCCTGATGGCTAATGACATAAGCTATTTAGGATGCTAAAATCTCATTAGCAATTGGTCAGGAACAAATTAAGTAATCGAAAAAAATGTAGCTCTAGGAATCTGATGTTATCACAACACGATCAAGCAAGGTGTTCCCAGTTCCATGTTCGCAATCAAATGCTACAAATATAGTTATGTCCGATGACTGATGCTACTGAAGTTAGTGGCAATAGGCGTATTTTTGTTGATCAGAAGTTTGTTCTTTTTAATTAACATCATTAGTTATGTTATTAATGTCTCAACATTATTTACATTTCTCTGAGAACTCTCTATTTGATCAGAATCGTATTCGGTTGAGAATAAAGATCATTTATATTTTATGTACAGTTATGGAATTGGGCATTTGACAGCAGACATGGAATTGTGCATGCAGAACAACTTTATTAACTACAGCTTAAAACTCAGACCATCTATATCATTGTATCTTCTTATCTATCTATGTAATATCATTTATGCCCAGGTCATGTGAGTCGACTACAAAGATCACTTTTATTTCTGGTTTCTTCGTTATTTCTTGCTAGACAAGCGATGCAACCAAACATCTTAAGAATAATAAAGATCTATCTTTATATATACAGATATTTTATCAGACCTTTATATACATTAATTAAACAGAAATTTAAATATAACAATGCCAATTGCCAACCACGACATTGCCTCATACCGTCGACAATTAAACAACCAAAAACTTCACACTGTTAGAGCAAATGATAAATTCAGTAAATATTTCAGCATTAATAACATGCTTCAAGTTCAATGATCAAGTAAGTTCAGTGAGGATATAAATTATAAATTGAGGAATAAAACGAAAGCAATTTAGGATGCTAAAATCTCATCAACAATTTAGGCAGATGTTTTTTATTATTCTTCCTCGCTTTCTTCTTCCTCTTCATTTGTAGTGGCAGTACGCCTATCATTCCACATTGCATTAGCAATGCTAGTTCTCCAAGCGTTAGCGTCCGCCCTTTATTATTGTTGACTTAAAAGATTTGTATCAAAAATGTCATCCACCATATCATAAGACTGGTCCTCTACCACGTCAATTGGAAATTCATCAGAGCGACATTCTTTTAGAAGAAAGTTGTGTAATCCAGCACAAGCTAATACCAACTCAGCTTGTGTTTGAAATGAGAATGGAGGTGCAACTTTAAATATTGTAAATCGTGACTTGAACACTCCAAAAATCCTCTCAATCACATTTCTTAATGATGAATGACGAATATTAAATAGCCCATCTATATAGGGTGACGACCTTCACCGTTAAAATCTTGTAGATGGTATCGCACACTACGCTTAGGAGATAAAAATTGACGACAATTAGGAAATTCACGATCTACAAGATAATATTTTCCTGAAATTGAAGTGTATAAATAAGTGTAAGCTAGACAATGAAACTACAAGATCATTTATATTCGGAAATTAGGCAGGAACTTCAAGCCCATTTCTTCTTGATAATGCATCATTCAACAATTTTGAGTCATGTGCAGAACCTTCCCACCCACTAAGCACATATATAAATTCCAAATCAAAGTTGTAAGCGGCTAAAACACTTTGAGAGTTAATTCCATGATGATTACGGTAGCTACTTACTTCTCGACCTCGTACCATTGTTGGGATATGAATATGAGTGCCATAAAAAACACCAACACAATCTTAAACAAAAGTACAATTAAATTCATTTATAAAATATGGTTAGCATTCTAAATGAAATCAGATTATGATTATATTAATGGATCTTAATTTTAAGAAAGTACCTTAAAATAAGGATAAAATCTAGTACTTCCAGATATTTTAGGGGAGACACCTCCGGGCTTTACCATCATTTGTGGTGCTATGGTGTTTAATGCCTTCATAACCTTGTTAAAATTTGTACTAGTAGCAAAGTGTGGACGATTAAACCTCTGCCGAACATTACAGTAACGATCGTTGTGCCCCACAATTATTAGAAATGTAGCTACCATTTCTTCAACTGACACATCTCTTGTATCTTCCAAAAAAGTTCGTTCTCTAAATATACTACACAGCTTGAGAAAGACATTTGGATACATACAGTGTAATTTACGAAAATTATGTGGATCTTCTTTCATCAAATTATTGACAAAATCAGACCGGTCCTTGTTCTTCGCATAAGAGGACGACTAATAGGTTCATGCATTGTAGTTAAATAGTCTCTTAAGACGGTTATTATTGCATTAACTGTCATCAATAACAACGTAACTATCTCATAAAATTCATTATCTGTATCTACTTCCATATCTTCTTCGTCTACTTTATTTTCCAATATTTTTTCATAATCCATTACTGGAAGCCTACATCACAAATTGATAATAAAGACATTAGAAAAAAAATAAAACTATTACACATAGTCTTGCAGATAAACATAACTACTCTTTAAACACTCTAAAACTCAACTTTATTCCCCTGTACATAACTCTGTTTAAGATAATTAAATTTGATTGCTCTGTGAAGAAAGGACAGTTAATAACAGATAATTCTAATGCTGAAAACCAAAAACAGATAGTTCCTGCAGATTTTTGTCAACTCATTCCAATGCTTTTTTTTCTCTTACTTTTGCTCCTCCTCCTACACCTTATCCTAGTCATAGGTCTGCTTTTTTCGATTTAAGCATATTTAATTTATTAGAAGTCTTGATTTCAGAGTCTAACATAACATTGTTTAAGTTTTGTTATTTGGGGTAGATGGCATATACCGTAATTTTTGTGCAATATCAGATACAATGAGCCGAAGCATATGGTTTTGCCAGGGTCACTAATTTGGCCATTATGGCCAGGGTCACCTGATTTTACAAAAATTCAGTACTGGTATTTATCTAATTTAACTTTTAAGTAGCACTCTTTCGAGAATCAATGACCATTTGGGTTGTGTCTCATGTGCTAAAGACCCCTAGATTTTTAATATGTTATCAAAAGTATACCAAGGAAAATAAGGAGCACTGTCAAATTTTTAACAATGCAAACTATTTGATAGTAGATCAGTAGGAATAACTAAATGATCTTTAACAATGTCATAAACTAAATATATGCTTGCAGCACCTTTTTGCATCAGTAATTATTATTCCATATGTGATTAACAATGATCCAATAAGACGATAATTATGTAATTAACATGTAAACTTAAAAGCAAAAAAAACATTTACAGAATCGTCATAAATCACATACGAAAATAATCATTGATCCAAAATGGGACTGCAAGCATATAGAGTCTCGAGAAGTTTGCATTGCCTTGGAAACAATATGTTGAAATGTAAACTCTTCAATAATTAATTTTAAACTGTATTTTTACTTGAGCCCTGTGAAACTTCTAAGTAATGTTACAAGGGCGGTGGGGGCTGGAGTGTATCATATTACTGTGAAAGGATTTACTTGAATAGAAAGCTATTTAAAGAGTAAAAGTTGATAATATAGCTTAAAAGTGTGCTCCTATTCTGCACAGTGGGATATATGGTTTAGGCATATTTTCATGATTTTAAGAACCAATCAAATACTGTGTTGTTCTTGCACGAAAAGGAAAAAGTGAATACTCTCCCTTCATTTTGGGCCTCATAAGTAGGTTAAGTTTTTAAGTCTTATTGTAATAACCCCAATTTTTGAGAAATTTTGAAACCCTTATGAATAGTGTTTTTGCTGAACGAGAAAACTTTTCATGCCACGCTATGTAGGGGTTCTGTTATTGATCTTATGGGATATTATTAGTACTCTATGTGGTATATAAGTGTATGTAAAGATCGTCAGAATCCAATTCCGAACACTTTGATTTTTCCCGGAAATCCACAAGATACAGAGAGAATTGAGTATAAGGTAACAGGATAAAAAGGATTTAAATTAAAGGATTATAAGAGAGGATCATAAAAGGAATACAATATATTGAGAAAGGTTAAGGGAACCTAAGTAATAAGATCCCGGGTATGATCCCTCAAACGATAAACGAGAACGAAAGATAAGCGAACCGTAAAACAAATAAGTGACCAAGAGACAAGCTTGTACAAGAAGCCAGGGATTGTGACATCATCAAACCACAAGGTGTGGACAAGTGGGAGCATAATGACATGTGCAAGGTGACACAAGCATGACATAGAAGGGAAGGAAGTGTGGTTGAATTATAACCACACAAAATCAAGGTTAATTAAGTCATTAACCAAAAACAACACAAAAATCAAGCCAACAAAGCCAAGCAAAATCATTTTCATCAAAATCAAAAAGAAACCAAGGCATGGTTCATCATGCTCTCGGCTTTTACTATTGCAAATGGAGGAGAAATTCAAAATCAAAGATCAAAGCTTCCTAAATTGGTGAGTTAATTCCCTAATCATCTTCATGCTTAGTTAGGACTATATCATGAGTTTAAGCCATTAATTCCTTCTCAATCTTCTTCATTTAATCAAAGAAGAAGACTATGAATAGTGTTTTCAAGTTTTTAACTTGAAGTTTTTCTTGTTTATCTTGAAGATCCAAGCATTCTTAAGACTTCTCAAAGCTTCTTAAGGCTTCCTAGCTCCACCCACCACTTCAAGGAAGGTATACCATTTCCAAACCCTAGGTTCATATATATTATAAGGTGATTTTGATGAGTAGGATGTTATTGTAGTTGTTGTTATGATTTAGAGTTTGGGATTTGGAATGGTAGTGTAATGGAATGGTAATTTTGTGGTTTTGATTTAAAGGAGCTTAAGTATGATTAAAGTTAGGTTTAAGCACATGTATGAATGATTTAATTGAATTGGTTGGGGTTGTTATGATGTGATAAGGATGGATGTTTGTTGTGTGTTGGATTTGAGGATGGTTTGGGTTGATTGTGGATGGTTTAAAAATTGGAAATCGCGTAAACATAGCCGTCGTAACGTCCGATTTTCTTTGGACTGTTTTTGTGCATAGCATTAGGACCCGAGAACCCCCTGCTAGATTATGACCACTGCCATGTTTAGATAGCTCAGGTTACGAGCTTCGTTTTGATATGTAGTTCGTTCGATTCCGATGCACGGTTTAGGAGAAACGACCGTTTCAAGTAACGGCGTTTCGCGAACGAAACTTTTTCCCTCGCCTTAATTTGAAACATAGGTTAAAGACCAAAAAGGGTTAATTAATGTATGAAACATTTATGGTGAGTGTGTTAGGCAGTTGGTAAGACACTCGCGAAGGAATCGCTTTAAAACTCGTAAAGGTTAAATTATTAAAAATGGTGGAGCCGAGGGTACCCGAGTGACTTAAGCAAATCAGTGAGCGCAAAACAAGCGTTAGAGTCTAAGTTAGTTAAAGTATAGATTTACAAGTGATTTTGGTTTAATTCCAACTTACTTGTTGTTTATAGGTTACCAGACTCGTCCCGAGCCATTCGTAACCCCCAGTCGCTCAGGCAAGTATTCTATCCGTTATACTGTTGTTGTGATGTATACATTTGTATATGCATGATCTTGCGATAAATGCATATTGGTTATTTAGCAAATTCTTGCGATATATTGTAGCATGTGATATGGTATATATGCATGCCTGTTTCATATTCTTGAAATATATCTGTTGGTTCAGTTGATAATACCTATGCTAGAGGATAGCGGTAACTTGCATATACCCTTAGTATAGGGACCCAAAGGTGAAAATATTTTCTAAAACCGGGAGTCGAGGATCCCGAGTAGATTTTGTATATATGGATATGGATATATATATATATATATATATATATTTATATATATATATGGTTATAGTTTTCCAAACTATTAATCGAATAAGGTTTATTCGATAACTTTAACTTTATTTATTTATTTGAATATTATTTCGAATATTATTCGAGGGCTTATGACTCTTTTATATTATTATTGAATATTATTTGAATATTCATTCGAGAGCTTATGACTCTTTTATATATTATTATTGAATATTATTTGAATATTCATTCGAGGGCTTATGACTCCGTTTATATTATTTAATGAATATTATTTGAATATTCATTTGAGGATCTATGACTCCGATTATTTGCTGAAATATATTCTTTATTTCATTAGAGAATAAACTGTTAATAATCAAACTTATTTTCGATTATTCAAATAAAGATAATACTTTCATATAAGTATATCTTTGGTTATTTAATACTCGTTTCAAGTATAAGTTTTAATACTTCTACTTCAATTATTTTTATAAAAGATTATTCTTTATGGGAATATTATTTAAATAATAATATTCAGTCATTTTCTAAATATTCTGGGGACTGATTTACTTCATTAAATCAGCTTTACTCCAAACACTCTTTAAAGTGTTTTTGAGTCTTCAAAATGATTTTTAAAGTCAGAGCGGATCCCAAAACGCATTTTTATATTTAAGATCTTCCTTTTTAAGGGGATTTAAATACTCGCTCAAAACCTGGGGAATCCGGCTCTGTGGTGTATTTTATATTCGCAACGAGGTTGCAGTTTTGGTAAATGAATTGATTACTTGCCCAACGTTCGGGAAGTAAGCCCATCTAATTGAGTCGGCATAAGCGACAGGCCGGGGTACGGTCTATTATTGTGTAAGTGGCTGGGTGGCAGTCCATCAACGCGTGAGGGGCCGGGGTACGGTCTAGCGCGAGGTCCTAATGCGGCCAGGGTGATGACCGGTGAGGAATTCATCCATCTACAGTAGAAAAGGTTACTTATTGGTATCTTTGCCTGATCAGCGAGATATCGGGTTTATGCCAAAATTCTTTTCCTTTCCAAAATTCATTGGATGTTTCAAACTCTGTTCATACTTTACATAACAGAGGTTCCAGGAAATGTTTAAGAGATATATATATGTGGATATATATATATCGGGACTAAATAAAGTATCTCGTAACTTTATTTCATTCAATAATATTTCAAAGATTGAATCTATTCAAATCTTGTCTTGTAGTCTCATCTATGTGATGAACTTTTGAAACTGATTATAACTTGAACGGTGGTAGTTCAAGTAGTATTTGGAAAAGATATAAGTATATTGGAGTGCCTTATAACTTCATCTTTTAAACTTATATCTAGTTAATAATTGTCTTATGAATGACAAAGATTTTCAGAAAAACGTTGAGACAAGGTTAGATATATTAGATCACCTTGCAACGATATTTTTATACAGTTATACACTGGAATTTTGTGTATATTATGCATGGAAGAAGACTTCCAATATTTTGAAAAGTATATATGTATATATACTGAATATTTTGCGACTTCATCGCATTAAGATATCAAACTTGGTTCATTTCTTTTGACCAAGACTTTCATGAGTACTATGAGAAGGCTCATATACTATTAATCATTATACATATTATTTTGGTGGGCTTGCTGCTCACCCTTGCTTTATTTCTTCATCACACAACAACAGTTAGGAAAGATGGCCAGACTCCAGCAGACCCAGCGCAAGCGCGTGGGAAGCGTCCCGCGTCTTCCCGTTGATGTTGTAGCTGCTATAGCTGCAGAGGTAGATCTATTGTAGATCAAACCATCTACTTTTGAGAATCAATTATGTATAATTATAACTTGTGGCAGATAATGGCAATTAACTGTAAATTATCAAGTAATCATTTTGGGTTGTAATAATTTTAAATTGTGGATTCAAAGACTTGTACTTATTTAAATTTCATCTCTGAGACTATAACGGGTTGTGGTGTGTGTTAGTGTGGGGTCACAGCATAAGGTTACTTATTATTAATTAAGTGAAGTGATATTGTGGAAAGAAAGACCGTGACGACCCGGATCCCCGACCCCGGATCCGGGGGTGTTACAGAAATGGTATCGGAGCTAAGCGTTATAAACCTCAGAGATGATGGGACGTTAAGATAATAAGTTCACTAAGATAATAAGAACTCTTGCCAAGTTCATAGTCGGGCTACCTAACGTAGCACTGACAGTTAAAACCCTTATGGGAACCCTTATAAATATCGTGATAGGAGCGTAGTTCGTTATCGTATATGGTAGCGGGACTCCGAACCCTGAGGTTGAGGAGCAACATCGTGATGATATTTTATTACTAATTGGAGATCGGATTGTGGATCCGATAGAGTGTCCTAATACAGGACCGGATGATGTTGATATTGAGGATGTTGTCCTAGTAGGGATAGTTGTTGAGGAGGACCCCATGGAGGATCCTGACAGGATTGGATAAAGGACCACTGATGAATTGATGACCATGGTTTGGTCGACTACCAGAGGTAGGATTGGCCGGTCACTACCGGAGGTTCGTTCAAGTTTGTAAAGATAGTAACCCCTTTAACGCGGCTTACTCGTAAGACTGAGAAGTTCGAATGGACAGAGAAATGCGAGAACAGCTTTCAAGAACTGAAGCAGAGGTTGGTGATGGCCCTATGCTGGCATTGCCGGATGGAAAAGGAGATTTTGTGAAATGTAGTGACGCTTCGCTTAAGGAATTAGGGTGCTTCTTAGCACAGCAAGATAATCGCGTCTGCGTCAAGACAATTAAGGTAATATGAAATTCGATATTCCCGCCCATGAGCTTAGGCTCGTGGCAATAGTTTTACCCTAAAGATTGGAGGCACTACTTGTATGGAGAGAAGTGCGAGAATTACCTAAGCCATAAGTGCTCTAGTACATTCTTACGTAGAAAGAGCTCAACATACGCCAGAGGAGGCGGTTAGAGCTAATCAAGAATTATGATTGAGAGATTCTTTATCATTCGGGGAAAGCCAATATGGTGGCTGATGCCCTTAGTAAAAAGGAGAGACTCAAGATGATAATGTCTTTTGGAGAGTTTATAAGAGATTTTGAGAAAATGGAAATAGTAGTGAAGGTAACCGGAGCCGGTACCGAAAAGCTGTTTGAGATAACAATACAGCCCGAATTATTGGAAAAGATCATATTGTGCCAGAAAAAGTTATGAATGAAGGCAGAGAGCCAACAAATAGATAAGAGGTTAATATCGAGAAAGATGAGAAGGGAATAATGAGGTATTCCTACAGAATTTGGGTTCCAAATGTTCAAGAGCTTAAAGATGAGATCTTAGATGAAAGCTAGTTTGAGGAATAAGATTTAGAGCAAACCCTGAACGTGATAGTCAGGGAGGTCGCCATCAAGATAGAAGGAACCCATGACATAATGGAGTGGAAAATGAGGATTTTAAATTAAAAGATGACCCCAATTATGGGGAGTAGGATGAAACATTTCATACTAAGGAAACAAAAAGTCGAGTAAGGAAAGGAGACCCGAGATGGTACCCCTATACGGCAATTCATGGACCTGTCTAAAGAGAACTTAGACTATTATCCCCAACCACCACCCTGAGGAGACAGTACGGTGAGAAATTCTTTCAGGACCTTTAAGTCGCTAAGCTCTCAGAGTTCCAAGGAACAAGCTGACCCAGCCGAGGCAAGAGCCTGGCTAAAAGAAATAGAGGAATCATTTGAGATTCTAAATGATTGACGAACCACAAAGGACTATTTTTGTCACTTACCCTCCTAAGAGAGAGGCCACCCGCTGGTGAAAGACCAAGAAAGGCACGGAGCCAGAGGTTATAATAAACTGATTTAAGTTCAGCCAATTATTTTCGGGAAAGTAATTCCCAAGGTTATGGAGAGAGTGTAAAAGCTTTAGAGCCAGAACAAAGGCAGACGAGTATGATGAATTATGAATTTAAGTTGTAAAAGTTATCAAGATTCGTTCTGAGGACACGAATCCAGAATGACGGGATGTTTAAAATCAATGCTTATGTTGTGTTAGTTCATGAAATAATGATAAGGAAGTTGGGTATGAGGAAACCCTAAAGACTCGTAGTAATAGAAATAGAAAAGTAAGTAATCGTCAGGATGAGGGTGATTCACCATGAGTTAAAATTGATAATTGAGGGCATAAGAGATACATATATATTATCCCCTGTAAGTTGGGAGGATTCGAAGAAACCTTGAGATAGTTCGAAGGATAAGTAATGAGACGCGGATAGACTGAGGAGACAAGAAAGTAAGAAATTAAGAAAATTGGATGAAGGAAGAGACCTTCAAGAATGTGAAGTGTAAGACCGGTGGCTTGTTACCCAAAAAGGGAGACGCCAGGTATGGGAGGTATCCCAACATTGAGGTGACTGTTGAGATAAACAACAAAAGTAAATAAGGAATTATTAAGAAGAAGTTCACGTTGAACATGACCAATATCTTCCAGAACATCCATGTTATCATTACCAAATCAGGAAAGAAAAGCGGATGACCATTGTTATCTTTTGGAGGCCATATGGATTGACCTCAATTTGAATAAGGATGCTATTATGAAGTTAGGTATAGACTGTCGAGGTGGGAATGATGAATAAGATAATCTATCAAGGATATATGACTTGATTTACCCATGGAAGGATGCAGGTACCTTTTAAAGGTGGAATTAAGGATAGAACATTGGTAACTTAAAATAAATCCGAGGGGAATGCATAAATGTTGGCATTTCACCCTTGATAGGGATAGTATGAGTTTTGACAGTATGAATTGGAAAGCATTAAGGTAATAATAACCTTTAAGGATCAGTGGAGAAATTTTTCAGAAGTATATAGACAATGGTTCTAGTAATAGTGAATGGTATTTTGATATGCCCTGTATCTAGGGAATACAGGAGGAACGATTGAAGGATAACCTTAGAGGTTTTATAAGGAAAAAGGTAATATTCGAAATTCTCAAGAATAAAAATGTTGATAAAGGAAATATGACGTAATTATATTGATGCCAAGTGAGGCACGTGTTAAACCACGAGAAGGTATGAATCGAACCAGTAATGGTCGAAATTGTTCAGGGCAATTAGGACTTAAGATAGAAGATGTTCTAAGTACGATCGAGAGTCAGTCGCGACAGTGAATAACCTCTAAAGACTGAGGCAATAAATTATGGAAAAATGGTGATTTTTTTTTTTCTCATCAGATTTTAAGGAAAGCATTTTCACTCAAGCAGTGATCGGAAATAAGGTAGAAAATTTATTTAGAGGTGGTTAAAATGACATTGACTGTAAGGAAATTTTACTATCAGGAAAGGCCAAAGAGGTGGCCGACACTTTAAAGGTAAGAGGATAATTATAGGCGCTCGTGCGAGAGGAATACAGTGATGATGGTTAAAGCTGTGAAGGTTGTATTATGGTTTGGAAGATTGACATTCCTTCTGATGACTGTGCAATACCCGACCGTAATAGTAGTTGGTAAAGGTTTAATTCGCGTAATCGCCATGAACGGGCTATCTATCTTAGGAGGTCCTATCTTGAGATAAGCCAGGACCATGTTTCAAAAAAAAAAAAAAAGACTAAACAAACCTTTGAGTTAAGTCTTCTATTGAAGGCATATGATTACGAATGGTATTAACCTGCTATCGTTGCTTTGATTGAAACTCTTCTGCACTTTTATCTGCTTCATGTCATGAAGGTACGTCAGAGTTTGGAGTGTTCTTCATGAATTGTGATTGGTGGTTATGTTAACTCCTTAGGAGAATTAGATACGAGATGTATGGACTCCGTATGGTTAGTTATTAAGATTTCATGGAAAATGAATGACTACAGTAGGTCAGTGGTGGACCATAGTAAGGCAGCAATAATTTTGCGAGTAGTGAGCTGATTACAACCATGAGAGTTGTATTGGAATGGGTGTTGAGATTGAGTACCACTAATCGGGTAGTGGTAGTGTATAAGTTATCATTGATAGACTAATTAAGTAGAGTATCTACCTAGTGAATAATTATTCTTTCTTATCAATAGAGAGTCGTATTATTATACGAGGAAGGTTGCGGTGCAAGCATAGAATTATAGTAACGATGATGTATAGAATGAGATCCCAGATTCGATTTTCGATGTCGAGGGAGTTTCAAAGGTGATTATGTATAAGCTCGAGGAAGAGTGTGGGTCCATGGAATGATGGACAGAATAGAAATATTTAGGCATGGGAAATACGATGCTATAATACTTGATGCTGATATAAATACGTTTATGTTTTGTTCTCCTATGACAAACCTCTATAATTCAGAGGTAGGTTCCAAGCCAGATATTTTGTGGTAGTATATATATATTTTTTATATATACAATTCTCTTCAGTTCGTTCTTTTCTCTTCTTTTCATTTCATGTAATCTGAGAAGAACAACCCTTCCAGAAGGGGAGGTATTGCCGAATGACTATCTATCTGTGTGATAGAAGCCTAGTAGGATACCATCTATTGTTGAATTGCTTGTCAAGTACTAAAGGCTGGCCACCTTCTGTACTAACTATGCGATATAACAAGTGTTCATGATCATAGTGATCTCTCAACAAATTCCTTTACTTCTATTTGATTGATCAAATTTTGGAAAATAGAAACAACTGAAAAAGGAGTAATAAAGTGGTGGTAGTATGCGGAATGGGAACACATTCGTGATACTAAGGTTGACGTGGTTATTAAAAGGTTATAGAACGCTAGTGAGCAAAAGTGTAACCGGTATAATATTAGGAACGGAAGGTAGTAGCGATTACGAACTGGAAAAGAATGGGTATTGAGAAGCAAAAGCTCTAATGCTAAAAGCTATAATGAGAGTCTGTGCAATAGACTTGAAAGAATTTGGAATGATCACTTAACGCGGATTAAGTTATCTTACGACAATAGATCATATGTCATTATCAAGATGTCGCCTTATGAGATCCTTGAGGGAAGACAATGTCGATCTCCCTTATGTTAGGATGAAGTTGTAGAGCGCAAGATGCTCGGACCTGCAGTAGTCCAAAGGACCAAGGATATGATAGATCGAATCAGAGGACGGCTGGTAGTAGCCCAAGATGGACATGATAAGTATGTTGATTTGACACGAAAGGATAAAGAGTATGAAATAGGGGACCTAGTAATGTTATAGGTATCCCTTGGAAAGGATTGATGAGGTTCAGAAAGAAAGGAAAGCTAAGTCTACAATTTGTTGGACCCTTGGATATATTAAGACGTTTGGGAAGTTAGCATATGAGCTAGCCCTAACCCTGAACATGTAGCAGGTCGTAACGTGTTTCACGTATCAATGTTAAGGAAGTGAAATTCAGATGCCAGATAAATAGAGGCATATGAGCGCATAGATATGCAACCCGACATAACCTATATGGAGCAACCGGGAAGGGTTATAGAGTAAAAAGGAACAAGTGCTTAGGAGAAGGATTATCAAACTAGGCAGAGTTTGGTGGTAGAACCACAATGTGGAAAATTGACTCGAAAGTTAGAAAGTGTAATGCTAAGAAAGTATCCCCATTTGTTTTCTATCTGATTCCGGGACGGAATCCTTTTAAGGAGGGGAGACTGTAATAACCCCAATTTTTGAGAAATTTTGAAACCCTTATGAATAGTGTTTTTGCTGAACGAGAAAACTTTTTATGCCACGCTATGTAGGGGTTCTGTTATTGATCTTATGGGATATTATTAGTACTCTATGTGGTATATAAGTGTATGTAAAGATCGTCAGAATCCAATTCCGAATACTTTGATTTTTCCCGGAAATCCACAAGATACAGAGAGAATTGAGTATAAGGTAACAGGATAAAAAGGATTTAAATTAAAGGATTATAAGAGAGGATCATAAAAGGAATACAATATATTGAGAAAGGTTAAGGGAACCTAAGTAATAAGATCCCGAGTATGATCCCTCAAACGATAAACGAGAACGAAAGATAAGCGAACCGTAAAACAAATAAGTGACCAAGAGACAAGCTTGTACAAGAAGCCAGGGATTGTGACATCATCAAACCACAAGGTGTGGACAAGTGGGAGCATAATGACATGTGCAAGGTGACACAAGCATGACATAGAAGGGAAGGAAGTGTGGTTGAATTATAACCACACAAAATCAAGGTTAATTAAGTCATTAACCAAAAACAACACAAAAATCAAGCCAACCAAGCCAAGCAAAATCATTTTCATCAAAATCAAAAAGAAACCAAGGCATGGTTCATCATGCTCTCGGCTTTTACTATTGCAAATGGAGGAGAAATTCAAAATCAAAGATCAAAGCTTCCTAAATTGGTGAGTTAATTCCCTAATCATCTTCATGCTTAGTTAGGACTATATCATGAGTTTAAGCCATTAATTCCTTCTCAATCTTCTTCATTTAATCAAAGAAGAAGACTATGAATAGTGTTTTCAAGTTTTTAACTTGAAGTTTTTCTTGTTTATCTTGAAGATCCAAGCATTCTTAAGACTTCTCAAAGCTTCTTAAGGCTTCCTAGCTCCACCCACCACTTCAAGGAAGGTATACCATTTCCAAACCCTAGGTTCATATATATTATAAGGTGATTTTGATGAGTAGGATGTTATTGTAGTTGTTGTTATGATTTAGAGTTTGGGATTTGGAATGGTAGTGTAATGGAATGGTAATTTTGTGGTTTTGATTTAAAGGAGCTTAAGTATGATTAAAGTTAGGTTTAAGCACATGTATGAATGATTTAATTGAATTGGTTGGGGTTGTTATGATGTGATAAGGATGGATGTTTGTTGTGTGTTGGATTTGAGGATGGTTTGGGTTGATTGTGGATGGTTTAAAAATTGGAAATCGCGTAAACATAGCCGTCGTAACGTCCGATTTTCTTTGGACTGTTTTTGTGCATAGCATTAGGACCCGAGAACCCCCTGCTAGATTATGACCACTGCCATGTTTAGATAGCTCAGGTTACGAGCTTCGTTTTGATATGTAGTTCGTTCGATTCCGATGCACGGTTTAGGAGAAACGACCGTTTCAAGTAACGGCGTTTCGCGAACGAAACTTTTTCCCTCGCCTTAATTTGAAACATAGGTTAAAGACCAAAAAGGGTTAATTAATGTATGAAACATTTATGGTGAGTGTGTTAGGCAGTTGGTAAGACACTCGCGAAGGAATCGCTTTAAAACTCGTAAAGGTTAAATTATTAAAAATGGTGGAGCCGAGGGTACCCGAGTGACTTAAGCAAATCAGTGAGCGCAAAACAAGCGTTAGAGTCTAAGTTAGTTAAAGTATAGATTTACAAGTGATTTTGGTTTAATTCCAACTTACTTGTTGTTTATAGGTTACCAGACTCGTCCCGAGCCATTCGTAACCCCCAGTCGCTCAGGCAAGTATTCTATCCGTTATACTGTTGTTGTGATGTATACATTTGTATATGCATGATCTTGCGATAAATGCATATTGGTTATTTAGCAAATTCTTGCGATATATTGTAGCATGTGATATGGTATATATGCATGCCTGTTTCATATTCTTGAAATATATCTGTTGGTTCAGTTGATAATACCTATGCTAGAGGATAGCGGTAACTTGCATATACCCTTAGTATAGGGACCCAAAGGTGAAAATATTTTCTAAAACCGGGAGTCGAGGATCCCGAGTAGATTTTGTATATATGGATATGGATATATATATATATATATATATTTATATATATATATGGTTATAGTTTTCCAAACTATTAATCGAATAAGGTTTATTCGATAACTTTAACTTTATTTATTTATTTGAATATTATTTCGAATATTATTCGAGGGCTTATGACTCTTTTATATTATTATTGAATATTATTTGAATATTCATTCGAGAGCTTGTGACTCTTTTATATATTATTATTGAATATTATTTGAATATTCATTCGAGGGCTTATGACTCCGTTTATATTATTTAATGAATATTATTTGAATATTCATTTGAGGATCTATGACTCCGATTATTTGCTGAAATATATTCTTTATTTCATTAGAGAATAAACTGTTAATAATCAAACTTATTTTCGATTATTCAAATAAAGATAATACTTTCATATAAGTATATCTTTGGTTATTTAATACTCGTTTCAAGTATAAGTTTTAATACTTCTACTTCAATTATTTTTATAAAAGATTATTCTTTATGGGAATATTATTTAAATAATAATATTCAGTCATTTTCTAAATATTCTGGGGACTGATTTACTTCATTAAATCAGCTTTACTCCAAACACTCTTTAAAGTGTTTTTGAGTCTTCAAAATGATTTTTAAAGTCAGAGCGGATCCCAAAACGCATTTTTATATTTAAGATCTTCCTTTTTAAGGGGATTTAAATACTCGCTCAAAACCTGGGGAATCCGGCTCTGTGGTGTATTTTATATTCGCAACGAGGTTGCAGTTTTGGTAAATGAATTGATTACTTGCCCAACGTTCGGGAAGTAAGCCCATCTAATTGAGTCGGCATAAGCGACAGGCCGGGGTACGGTCTATTATTGTGTAAGTGGCTGGGTGGCAGTCCATCAACGCGTGAGGGGCCGGGGTACGGTCTAGCGCGAGGTCCTAATGCGGCCAGGGTGATGACCGGTGAGGAATTCATCCATCTACAGTAGAAAAGGTTACTTATTGGTATCTTTGCCTGATCAGCGAGATATCGGGTTTATGCCAAAATTCTTTTCCTTTCCAAAATTCATTGGATGTTTCAAACTCTGTTCATACTTTACATAACAGAGGTTCCAGGAAATGTTTAAGAGATATATATATGTGGATATATATATATATATCGGGACTAAATAAAGTATCTCGTAACTTTATTTCATTCAATAATATTTCAAAGATTGAATCTATTCAAATCTTGTCTTGTAGTCTCATCTATGTGATGAACTTTTGAAACTGATTATAACTTGAACGGTGGTAGTTCAAGTAGTATTTGGAAAAGATATAAGTATATTGGAGTGCCTTATAACTTCATCTTTTAAACTTATATCTAGTTAATAATTGTCTTATGAATGACAAAGATTTTCAGAAAAACGTTGAGACAAGGTTAGATATATTAGATCACCTTGCAACGATATTTTTATACAGTTATACACTGGAATTTTGTGTATATTATGCATGGAAGAAGACTTCCAATATTTTGAAAAGTATATATGTATATATACTGAATATTTTGCGACTTCATCGCATTAAGATATCAAACTTGGTTCATTTCTTTTGACCAAGACTTTCATGAGTACTATGAGAAGGCTCATATACTATTAATCATTATACATATTATTTTGGTGGGCTTGCTGCTCACCCTTGCTTTATTTCTTCATCACACAACAACAGTTAGGAAAGATGGCCAGACTCCAGCAGACCCAGCGCAAGCGCGTGGGAAGCGTCCCGCGTCTTCCCGTTGATGTTGTAGCTGCTATAGCTGCAGAGGTAGATCTATTGTAGATCAAACCATCTACTTTTGAGAATCAATTATGTATAATTATAACTTGTGGCAGATAATGGCAATTAACTGTAAATTATCAAGTAATCATTTTGGGTTGTAATAATTTTAAATTGTGGATTCAAAGACTTGTACTTATTTAAATTTCATCTCTGAGACTATAACGGGTTGTGGTGTGTGTTAGTGTGGGGTCACAGCATAAGGTTACTTATTATTAATTAAGTGAAGTGATATTGTGGAAAGAAAGACCGTGACGACCCGGATCCCCGACCCCGGATCCGGGGGTGTTACACTTATATTTCAGATGGATGGAATAGTTTCTCATATTCATATCCTTTCAATCAATTTTTATAGCCTTTCATAGACTGCTCGTTACTACATCTCTTTCTTTTCCTAAATAAAACATACATCCTGAATTCCTAACATAACTAATGTTGCAATGCATCAACATTTATATCGTGATACAATTATCTGTTAAACTACTCATCCTAAGCGTTTGCACAGTCTTCTACTGCATCTAAAAACCGCAAAGCTAGAGTCTTGTACGGTACCATACTTAGTAACATGTTCGAACTTATTTAGGTCAATCACAAAGGGTTAACATTGTCTATCTCGCAAATAACAGGACACGAACCACGCTCAATTTTACAATAATAAAGCTCATAAATAACAGTACACAACTCGAATAACCCGAATCTAAGCCAAAAAAGATTTGTTCACTAAGGAAGTATACCAAGGAAAATAAGGAGCATTGTTAATCATGTAACAGCAGTTGTAACTGCTGTTGTAGCAGCTCCTCCTGAGGAAGTGAATGATCATGTTCTATTATAAATCATTTTCATCATGATGTACTATATTGTACTATGAAGAGATTTTTACAAAACCTTATGATTCTAGTCTATACATTCATTATTTCATCCTATTAAAAATGCTTTGTAAAAAAAACTATCTATTCATCCCACATGCCATCAATTAAGGAGATATAAAATAGCAGCACGTTAAGTAACTTACCCTCTGAAATAAATAAGCCTGGAATAATATAGGTTGTAGCAGTACACTTGCAAAAACTACAACTGACCAGAAAGAAGTTTAAATTAGCACGATATTAACAAGTAACTTACATACACAATCAACAATACTCCAAATTGATCAATAGAAAATGTATTAAAAAAATATAGTCATCATAATTTTTTTAAAACCAAACTGTAATAATCATACACCCAATCAAAGAGAAGTTTTTCCAATTCAATGTCACAAATGATAGAAATTTATTCAATAATTGTGAAAGAACACTTTAAACATTATTTTTTGCATATCATGTCGAGTATCCAAATTGCTCGTTCTTCGGGGGTCATTCTAAAAAAACCATCCTTTTTTATTTTGGTGTCGAGCAAGTTAAATGCCTCTAAACGAACATTTTCACTTAAATTTGGAACCTCCTTAATAGCATCCCAAGTAGTATAAGTTTTCTCATTTCCCCTCTTTTGCAATAAGCCATAAACCCCTTCAAAAGTGCTTGTAAGCTTAGCAAGTTGTTCTAAAATATTATGTTTATGATTGTTGCCACTTGAGTTAGAACTTTCCTCGTACTCGCTTCTACCTCTTTTGGTTGGAAGTTTTTTCTTGGATAACTCAAAAACTTCGGGAGAACCTATCGGCGATGAGTTGTTCTGTTCAAATCCCTCAAGATTATAACTCAAGTCATCAATGCGCGTCTCTTGCACTTCACTAGCTTTTAGTGTCCTTGCATCAGTAACACTACCCAATCCAATCGAATTTTTACCAACTGCGACTCCGCCTCCCACAACAATTTGTAAGTCCTCAAAATCATTACAAACTCCATTGCGTAAGTTTCCATCTTTTGGATGAGCCTGTCCAAAACAATAATATCACGCAAAATCATTAGTCCTAATATTTATGTGCTTACATAAATATAAAATATAAGAATTTGGATTTACCTTTAGGTACTCATCCCATACTTCATTTGAAGCAGTGAACCTCTTTGAAATTGAGTCATAACCAAAACCAGAATTAAACTTCAAGAGAGTTGTGTAAGAGATCCATCGATTTTTAAACTATTTCAGTCGACTATAATAATTGTTATAATTTTTTTTACACCCAAGTTTTGAATTTAGAGCGGGAATAATTCTTTCTTCCACTATTTTTTTAGTAAAGACACCACTATTGTCACGCCATCCTCGATTTGCTACATCAACCATGATTTCTAACAACGCGTTACTCTCTTTTTGTGACCATTGATCATAACCGACTCTTTTTTTAACAGTTTGTACATCAGCCATAGCTTCACTAATGCATTATCAACATATAAAAATGATTCGCTATTAACACATGTAATACTATTCTATCAATTTCTCAGACAGACATGGATATATAATGGAAGCATTCAAACAGAGTTATTCATACAAAAAACATATATATATATATATATATACATGTATGTATACAAAAAACATTCAAAAAGACACGATGCCATGATTAGGGTTTTACGTACCTGAGAAGATTGGGAAGACAAGTACCGAAAAGAAAAATTTGATGTATGGGTCTATTTATATTGGAGAGTTTTTTTTGTTTTTATTATCTTTTGATATTTTGTTATGATTTAACAATCTTGTCTTTTCATGCCTGATTTCATGATACAAAATATCCATATAAAATCTCCTTCACATGTTTTAAAATCTGTGAGTTAATAAAATCCATAAATATTTGGATACCCAAGGATTTTGATTGATTTTTTAAAATCCGAATTGAATACCTGCGGATTTTAAAGCATATTTTCAAATCCCAATTCAATACATTCAGATTTGATAGTATTATTTCAAATCCTAATTCAATACATTCAGATTTTAAAGCATTATATAAAATTCAAGTTCAATACCAACTGATTTCAAGAATCCAAAAAAATGAAATAAAATCTCAGTTAAATACACTCCTATTAATGAATAATATTACTTTTATACTATTTCAGTGTCAGAGTAACACTATTCTGATGTCATTGGGTTCGAAATTTTGGAGATGTCTTAATAAAGTAAACCAGGAGACCATATTACACAAAATCCGTATGTAGATGTAAAATGCAGGAGTGAAGGGACAGTATTACAAACAAATACAAAAATGAAGTAGCAAACTACAATTATCAAAAAAGCATATGCCAAAATCTAGGGTATCACTGTACTACTCCCCTCGTAGCATATAAACGACCTCATTCTCTCACTCATCGCCGCCTCTCTCTCATCTCTCTCCTTAACAACCCAATCAATCAGTCTCAAAACACCTAAAAATGGCCATCACATTCACAGATCTACACACCGAGTCAGGACTCAAGTCCCTCAACGACTTCCTCTCGGGAAAATCCTATATCTCCGGGTCAGTTCTCTCAACTCGACTCAGTTAATTTTTATAATTTTGTTTATTAATGATGTAATTGTGAATTGATTGAATTGAATCAGGGATAAGATTAGTAAGGATGATGTGAAGGTGTATGCAGCTGTTGTTGAGAAGCCTGGTGATGCTTTTCCCAATGCTAGTCAGTGGTACCAGAGTGTTGACTCTCTGCTTGCTAAAAGGTTTGTTAGTTTATTACATATTGTAGGCGCAGTGTTATAAACTTTTAGATTACGAAACCCGTAAATTAGTGATTTCTATTGCGGTGAAGGTTTTGTACATAATTTGCTAACTATTGCGAATATTGATACTGTATTTAAATAATATGAGAGATTTGCTAGGTTCGTTACATGTGCCTTTGATTGAGTTGCTTTATCGATTACTTGCGGATGTTACTGTAACTTTAACAATTACATGCCAGATATTCTATTTTGAATTGAACGAGAATATGTATATTTTCTTGAATGAGAACATTGAAGTAAAGATTGGAATAAGCTTTATTTTATAAGAAGTGTCTATTGTTGAATGTGTAACGTTAACAATTACACACTAGACATTTTATTTAGAATTTATCAAAAATATTTAATATTTCTAGAATGAGAACATGAAAGTAAAGATAGATTCTGTTTTTGAGTTTTATTTAATAAGACTATATAAGTGTCTATTGTTTCATGATTTGGGGGGGGGGGGAATTGGATATTTATGTGCCGTCAATGCAATTTTCAGATTACATGTTTCTGACCGGATTGTCTTAATTTAGTATTGCTAAATTGTTGCGGGAATGCATTGAAATGTTTTTCAAATTTTAAGTTTCTTTTTTGTGCTTGTAGCTTCCCTGGTAAAGCCGTTGGTGTGAGTATCGGTACCCAGTCTGCTCCTGCTGATTCTGCTCCAGCAAAGGAAGCGGAAAAGGTTTGTACTTCACCGACATATTTTGTCCATCTTGATGTAGGTCACAGAGTCAATGTTTAATTTTCTTGTTTCTGCAACCTAATCTATAATTCGTTTAATCATTACAAGTAGTGAAATCAATTTAATTTTTAGTTTTCACGTCGTTGTATCCACTTCTTCAGAACAATTCCCATCTTTCTAAGAGTCCTTGTGTTTCATTTACAATTTTTAAGTTTTCATGTAGTGTTTATTTGTAGCCGTGCATTGATTTGACTAATTTGGTGAATGATATGGACAGTCCACTAGTTTTATTATTGATTTATGGGTACTCAGAATGCCATATATCTGATTACCCAACCCCCTTGAAATTTTAAATTCTAGTGAAACTTCTTTCTATTCTCAGATTAAGTTGTTGATATGATATGTGGACATAGGTGCAAAGTTGGCGCTTTGTTAGCCCAAGTAGGTACCAAAATTGAAGACCAACATAAATAAAAAATAAAAAAGACATGCACACTAAATATTAAATCCTGAACTTCCTAGACTGCTCCCAATGAAAGCATCTTACTTGATTATATCTCGCTGATTATCACAAACTGTTGACAATGCTTATGCTATATAATAGATACCTTCTTTTCTATTAGCATATCTACAGTGACTAAGTTTTCTTTCTTTATGATCTGTAGGAATCTCCTGCTGATGATGACGATGACCTTGATCTCTTTGGTGACGAGACCGAGGAAGAGAAAAAGGCAGCAGAAGAGAGAGAGGCATCTAAAGCACCCGCCAAGAAGAAAGAGAGTGAGTTTCATTGTGCCAATACATAGATCTTTGTAATACTGGGTTTCAACTGTCTTCATAATACTAAACTGACAACAGCTTATGCTGTTACTGCTCATCAGAAATTGATGATCATGTTTGCCTTTTTTTTGGGGTTAACTTCTGCATTTTTACAACTGTTATTATAAGTTGCTGATAGTAGTTTATTGTTGCAGGTGGGAAATCATCTGTTCTTTTGGATGTGAAGCCATGGGATGATGAGACTGACATGAAGAAGCTGGAAGAGGCTGTTCGCAGCGTTGAAATGCCAGGGCTCTTGTGGGGAGCAGGTACAGTATCGAGCTTTTTAATTTTTATTAATATGTTTTATGTGGCTTGGGTATCTAAAATTTTTATTTTCACTGCTGCAGCGAAACTAGTTCCTGTTGGTTATGGGATTAAGAAGTTGACCATCATGATGACTATCGTAGATGACCTTGTTTCTGTGGATACTATTATAGAGGATCATCTCACAGTTGAGCCTATCAGTGAGTATGTTCAGAGCTGTGACATCGTGGCCTTTAACAAAATTTAAGAATCGAGGACTGGTTTGGCCTTCACCCATTTCAGGGTGTAATTTTGTTACATTTAGACGTAAGACTTTCCTATATGGTGTTCGCATTTATCTTGTTTTTTTGGAGATGTTACATGTCTGAACTTCGAAGCAAGACATTTAACGATGAGTGGGATCATATACAATAGAATTTGTGGTTTAAGAGATTGTTTTGGAAGTTGTAGTTTATAATGCCTCTGTAGCTAAGAAAAGGTTCAAGTTTTACTTCTATTTTTTATTGTCATCAATCATAATCTAAAATACTTGAGCACATTATTATGACTGATGAGTTTATGGAACATTAATTCCTGGAAGACAAATTAGGAGTGACACCTGACTCTGCCTTGGTATAAGTGTTACTAATTCTGCCCAAGTAGGAATTTAAACCAGGTCTTCCATTTAGCAGTCTACTTTACATATGTTACTGTAATATTTTTGTTTTTTGCTAAGCATATGTTAATTTTTTTTTTAAAAATGGTGATAAAATTTGTTAATATATTTTATGTGAACGTTTTTACCGTTCTAGAATTTCAGTATAGCATGACTTGGTGAGCTTAAACATAGCGCCAGTAAGTATGCTATTGCGTACAAATGTTCCAGGCCGTATTCCTATAAACAAAAGTTATTGTTGGTTGCAACTTGCAAATGTAAGTTAATGATGATAACTTGAGTATCTTATTAAATAAAAAGAAAAGAATGGCAAAATAATAAAAAGGTTTTTTCTTATCAGAAATCGTTTTGGACACGAAATAATCGATGGACAGGTCAGGTCCAATTATTTGGGTACCGTGTTCTAAATATAAAGTTTAGATATGTACCTCACTTCAACTATACATGGATAACACATAAATATGAGCGTAATATTACTTTTTTTTTGCTTAAATAATGCAGAAGATGAATGAAATAGTTTTTTTTCCCCAAAAAATATAGTAATATAAGTATATATTTGGAATGTAACCTATTTTTACTAGTGTTACTATGACAAAAGATTACCCCCCCCAGACGTGTTTGTCACAGAAGAGGTCTTCACTCTTCAACTGTAAAAGTGCGTTTATTATCATCGTATAAGCTGTCTACTGTAGTCCTGTATCTCTAGTTCTCTTCTATCTGTTTTATCAATCAGTATGTTTATTAAAAAAAACATGTTTATGTCTTTTTTCTCTTTGGTTCTTGCTTTGACAGTTAGCTAAGGATTCTACCGTATTGTGTATCGTTATAGATAATTAATTCTACACATAGTTGTTTTAATTTATTTTACAAGACTGTTTTTCTTTTTTGGTATGTAGGATACTTTGGATTTCTAGTTCCCATCAATACAATATTAGGTAGAAAAAGTTTACGCATACTTTTTCATAACATGTTCATGTGATTTTAACACTAAAAAGTGAAAAGTTTCTGTTTATTTTTTGCTGTTATAATCTGCTCTAGATTAGCTATCGTTGCAGTGGCTTGTAGATTTTCATCTTATCGTTGAACTGCATTTTGCTTATCAACTGCTGATTGATTAGTTTTATTTTTTTACTTTATAGTTTATGGTTACTGCTGGCTAATGACACGGATGCAAATATCCGAGAAAACACTTACCGGAGAGACGATTACTTTAGATGTTGACAGGTTCGACAGCATCGACACCGTCAAGGCTAAGATACAGGTCCGAGAGGAAATTGTTCCGGATCAGCAAAGGTTGATCTATGCCGGGAAAAACCTAAAGGATGGTTTTCGTAGCCTGGCTGATTATAATATCCAGGACGAGCCAACCCTCCATTTGGTCCTCCGTCTCCTCAACTCTTCTCACTGTCGTGTACCTAAATCTTAACCAACAATTAACTTACCATTGTATAGGCTTTTGCGAGGGTGTAATCTTGTTACAATTTGGGTGACAAAATTAGTATTTTCTCACGCACGCTTTCCTGTTATTATGTTTTGTCCGTCAAGTTTTATAGTGAATGGTTTTAATATGTTTATTATGTTAATCTGGCAAGACATTTTTAAGTTAGTAATTTTATACTTCATTGTCATTGTCATTATGGGCCAGTTAACAAAGTGTGAAAGGTAAATTGATTAGGGAGCAAACCAAGCTTAAACAGACTGCCCAACTTTGAAAACCCACAATCAACTTGATAAGAAGCATAATAACATGAAATTACTTCAGAAACAACAAATAGGCAGCTAAATGCAATTTAAATAATTTCGATACCAGTCAGGATCAGGAGGCATTTTGGTACCACAATTTACACTACTACCAGACGCTACAAGTAACTCTAATTAATTTGTATATAATAATGTAATTATATTTAAAAATTATATCAATTAAGAAAATTCTGATTTTAAATATAAATAATGGATAAAATAAAAATAAAAAGTAACATAAATATAAATAATAACAAGTTCTAACAGCATGATCAGTCTTAATAGTACAATCTTAGCAAGCCTGAAAGTGAAAGTTGCTGCTACGATGCATTTCTTGCTGTATTATATAGTGAGTGCTTCAACACTCTGGGTATAATGGACAAATTATAAAATCAAAATAAATGAGCAAAAACAGTTCTGTAGAAATTGGTTTCACAATTTACACCTAGCTGAACTCTATTATACTTGTCTCAAGTAGAAGGTGAATTATAAAAATGCCCTAAAATTCTCAATATCCATAGGCAAGTATTTGTTGTGAGAACATCTACAATCTACAGGCCGAAGGAAAACCTTTCAGTTTAATTCCACAACAAAATAAAAACATTTACCATCAACCTTGTAAAATTCAGATCAATTGTTTTTATGAAACAACAAATCAACAGCAAGCAAACAAACGCTAATTTGAAAAGTAAAAATTGCACCAGCATAGCATTTGTAGGGAGAGTAATTTAAATTCATGCCCACCTTATTACACAGATATAGGATGAAAAGGAAGAAGGTTCATATGTCATTGTCCTCTATTAAGCTTGAACTGGAGCTTGAAACAAGCCGAGAAAGGCAGCTCTCAAACTGGAACGGCCTAAATATCATTTAACAGATCTTGGATAACCCATAGCCATGACTTGGCATTATTCTATGAAACCTGAACTACAATTATGTATTTTAAACATCACATATGCAAGATCAAGTCAATCTACTTTTCATAAACATATCAAGAAAACACTAAAATTACATTGTTAGGTCCTGATTTATAGAAATCTAAAGACACCCCATACCATATTTGCATCCAGGTATAACATATTCCAAGCATAGATTCTTATATAGTAGTATACAAACACCTTAAAGCAACAGAAGCTTTATAAACAACATGACATATAATATCACAAAAGCTTAGTCACCAATTGTTTTGCATGCTTCAGTGCTCAAACAATCCTCACTCTGATAAGAAGATTAACTTGGATAAATGTACAAAACTTTAAAGTTTTTATATTAAGCTATTATATAAGCACAAATTTGAGCACAGAAAAAACAAAATAAAGTGTTGTGCTTTGTCCAAGTACATATAAAATTAACATTAAACTATTGCTGGCTAAGATCAATGTTTTACCTTCACTCAGTTCAGCCTTAAAACCTCTCCAGCTATAGCAGGTGAGGAGTTCTTTAACCTACCTTTTCCAGATCTACTGCTTCTATAGCTCCTGAATGGAGTCAAATAGAACCTCAAAAGGCCATTGTCAAAGTTGGATGAAGTATATTTTGTACTTCTATTTCTGTCCAACACAAGCTCTTTTGAACCCATACCGTCATCCGTTGCAACTGGTTTGCAGGGATTCCTAGAAGTGACACAACTACTGCTACGAGCAAGCATGCTGCTGTAATCCCCATTTTCTACTCCAACCTCTCTGTTTTCCTCCTTGTAAGGAGGCTCAACCACGTGACTTTTGTTTTCTACCAAAGTTTCTGTCTTTTTGTCACCAAGCTTACTTTTGAAACCCCATTTACTACCCGCCATCTTCCACTTAGTCAACTTTTTAAACCCAATCAAAGTATCAACACTACAATCCTTAGGTACAGAATCAATGCTCTTCCTTGACTGATCACCTTTAATAGAATTCAAATGCCAATCTTTCAACTCTTTCTCCGTGATAACCAATTTGCTTCCACCAAAAACATTAGAATTCGCTACCACTTTCGCTTCATCACCCTGTAACCCCACTCCTTTCAGAGACCCGCTTCTAATCGAACTCGTCCGATCAAAACTACTCTGCCTACGAGAAGACGAAGAATCCGAATTACTCTGTGCCGACAAACCAGACGTCATCTCATCCTTCTCATCTTCCCTTATCGAACCCATCTGCTCTTCCGGCCTACTCAACATCATATTCTCCACACCAGACAACATCGGTGTCAACCTCGGAATAGTCCTAGCAATCAAATAACCATCCCAAGAAGCTCTAGGCTCATCAAACGAAAACCTAACATCATCCACCGATATCCTATTCCCATCCACCGAAAACCTAGTAGGTTCCGTATCACACGACCTCCTCCCTAATCCATACTCCCCTACCTCCGACACCGTCTCCCTCCCAATAACCCTCCCTCCTTCACCCCCACCATCCTCCCTCTCCCCACAACTACCCTTCTTCCTACTCTTCACCCTCCACTTATTCAATTTCTTTGAAAACACGGACGCAACAACCCTAAAACTCCCAGCAACACTATTAAAGTCCTTCTTGACCTTACCGCCACTCCGTAACTCAAGATCTATATGTTCCTTCATTGTCATCACATCTTCATCAATCTCATCATTACAAACCCTAACATCACTCACATTCTCAAGAATCTCATCATTACCAATACAATCAACATTAACATTTCTAACTAGACTTTTCGATTCAACTCTAATTTCTCGAGACGGAAGCTTACATTCATCATCAACATTAAAGAGATGAGAGAGAGTGTTTTTACCTCTAACATCACAAGAATGACGACGAGGCTCGAAGGATGAAGCGTCGAAGTTTCGGATAGAGACTGATTTGGTTCGTCGGAGCTCCGATTGAGAAGTGGAGGCTGAGGTGGAGGGTTTGGAGGGAGATTCGAGGCCGGAGAGACGTTCGTGGAGACAGAGAGGGCAGAAGCCGGTGATGGGTTGAGAGGGGTGGCGGGGACAGGCGGAGAGACGGCGAGATCGGGTACGGGTTCGGGTCTTGGGTTGGGGTGGAGAAGTCATTGTTGAGTGAGATGGTTGTGGAGCATTATAGAGGAGAGAGAGAGAGAGAGGTGGGAGAGATAAACGGGATCAGAGAGAGAGATGTATGTAAAGTGGGGGAGAAGCTGAACGGAGGAGATTTATGTCTAAATCTAAGCAACGCCTTTCCTCGTAAACCCCCTATCGCTTCGCAGGTTTTAAGAAGCTAAAACAAACAAACACAGTTTAGTAGTAGTAGTAACTAGTAACCCCCTTTATTAGAATTCTTAGAAAAATAAGAAATTCATCCATGAAATAAGAGTAGTTTTATTTATTTATGTAATTCCGAGGGTAGGAAAGTTTGACCTCGAAAGAGCATCTATTGTACGGGGTATGTTTGTAAATTTCAACAACCATAGTATGTAAAGTAAAAACCACACGTGGAGGGAACTGTAAGGTTATATTTGTATTCTAGTGTAGGGTGCACTGGTGGTTATTGATACCGACAAATATAATACGAGTAATATAATATGCCTTACCAGCTCGCACCGCTTGCAATTGCAAATGTATTTTACGAATAATTATCAAATGTGTGAGAAAAAAATAGTTCTCATTTTTTATTATTTTTATTCACCAATGCAGGAGAATATTTATAGTTTGTACATGGGGTCTAAGCTACAATCTCGGATTGATTGTATAATTTACGGTCTGTACATAATGACTTACTCCCTCCGTCCCTCCCAAATGTTTACATTTAGGTTGGACACGGAGTTTAAGAAAAAGTTAAAAAAGTGAGTAAAGTAGTGAGACCGATTAATATTATATGTATAAAATGGATATAGTGGAGAGAATTAGTGTATGTAATTACTTTTTATATTATAAAATTTTTACTATTTTTGGAAAATTTTGAAATGTAAACAATTAGAAGGGACTTCCCAAGAAGGAAGGTGTAAACAAATGGGAGGGATAGATGGAGTACTAACTATCATGTAATTACTCTTCTCCGACTAACTCACTCTTAACTAACATTTCACGTCAAAACTCCCCCTCAAATTGGTGCGTAGATATCTTCGATGCCAAATTTGCCAAGTGAGTGTGAAATATATTGCAACTCACGACTTTTGTTAGTATATCAACTAGCTGATTTCTGAATTTACGAAAGTAAATTGAATGATCTTGTCCTCAAGTTTCTGCTTGATGAAATGTCGATCCACTTCAACATGCTTGGTGTGATCATGTTGGACTGAGTTTTGTGCTATAGCTATTGCTGCTTTATTATCACAAAACATGTTAATTACACTCACATATAAATATCCTAGTTCCTTCAACAATCTTTGTATCCAAAGTAGTTCACATAGTCCTTTAGCCATGTCTCTAAACTCAGCTTCAACACTGGATAAAGCAATATATTTTGTTTTTTACTTCTCCAGATTACCAAATTATCTCCGACGAATGTGAAATAGCCAGATGTTGATTTTCTATCGGTAACATTCACTGCCCAATCTACATCCGTATAACCAGTGATTAATAAATGTTGGGTTTTTTAAAATATAAGTTCTCTTCTTGGACATGATTTTAGGTTCCGTAAAATACGAACTACGACATTCATATGATCTTCACTAGGACGATGCATGAATTGACTCACCAAGCTCACAGTATACGCAATATCTGGTCGTGTGTGAGATAGGTAGATTAACTTTCCCACAAGGCGTTGATACATTTCTTTATTGGTAGGGATCTGATCAAGAAAATCACCCAAGCCATGGTTCTGAATAATTAGTGTATCAGTAGGTCTATAATCCAGCATTCCTGTTTCAGCCAACAAGTCAAGTACATATTTTCTTTGAGACAAAAATATGCCTCGTTTTGATCTACTTCAATTCCCAAAAAATGTTTCAGCCCTCAAAGGGTTTCCATCTTAAATTCTTTTGCTAATCATTCTTGCAAGTTAGAAATTTCCTCTTTGTCATCTCTTGTAATTATCATATCGTCGACAAAAATAACACTGTCGTCACCTTCCCTTGTCGGTCCTTCAGGAAGAGGGTATTGTAACGCCCTCCAAATCCGGCATCTAGATTTGGGGGGTTACTTGCTAATCTCCAACCTAATTAAAACCTTTATAACAATTATGTAAACATATATCTAACCCATTTACATCTATCTAGGATCTTTTAAGGTTGAGGTATGAAAATAAGAACAACACACTATTTTTATTATAAACCCAAATATAACATCTCATAGAACTCTCTTTATTACAAACCATTATCTAAACAAATTTTAAATTAAATTCAGTTTATTCCAAACACACACCACATCTTTATTGCATCCGTATAAATATAAATACTCATTGTATGTGTACTGTAATTATCGCTAATGAGTACTAACATATTGTTGTATATATGTTGTGTACTTGATGGTTTCATTAACAAAACACCTTGGTAGATTTTACTTAGTAAAAAATGTAGCACTCGACGGATAAGGATTATAGTCCCGACGGATAACTCAATATAGTCCCGACGGATGATGTTTTATTATCCATCGAGTGAGTAGCTTATGTAACAATAAGTATGTAGCACATTTCTACATACACATTGTTTAGATTCTGTAGTAGTACTCAAGTCATGTTGACTTTAACTAGATATGCAGAATAGATTGATTAATTGTACATAGATGATGTCTTGTAATTCTGCATAAATGAAATGAAGTCAAGTACCAGATTGCTACCCGACGGATAAACAACAATGTCATTTGACGGATGATCAACAAGACAACCCGACGGATGATCATGAACTCGGCGGATGATCATGAACCCGACAGATAAAGAATTCAAACATCGGTTGACAGTGACAACACAGTCACATGCGTCGAGTGTATGCAAATAGAATGTGGAAGCCTATTCAACTGGGTTTTAGAGAACAAAGAAGCATTGCCATTTCCATGCTATTATGAAGATATTCAAAGATGCTGGAATAGAGTAATGAATTAGCATAATATTAGACTTGATAGTTTTGTTTTATTATCTTGTCTTATTGCTTTGTAATCTTGGTGATATATAAACCAAGAAGTAGCAAATAGAACAATTAACTAAGCAACCAAGAGAGAAACATTTGTAAGCTGTATTCTTAGCATTTCTCTACAATCTTAGTTGTTGATAATTTGTAAGCAGCTGTGAGCTAATTGCTACACAGAGTTCTCTTGATATATTATATATCTCTGGTGGATACATTCAAATCCACTAGAAAGTTTTTAAGACTTGTGTTTTTAATTACTTGTGTTTTGATTCATTTCAAGTTATTATTCCGCACTCTGCAAATCAATTCACACTGATATATATATATATATATATATATATATAAGTTAGAACAATTTTATATGTGAAAAAGTTTCAAGATTCCATTCAACCCCCCTTCTGTAATTCTTGTTGCATTGTTAAGGGACTAACAATTGGCATCAGAGCAAGCTCTTGATAAACAAAGAGTTTAAAGATCACAGCAAAACAGCAAGATGAACAAGAAGGATGTTGGAGTCAAGATTCCTTTTCTGGATAAAGATAATTACCATCACTTGAAGGTAAAGATGCATCTTCATTTACTTTCTCAAGATGATGCCTATGTAGATTGCATCGAAAGAGGCCCTCATGTACCAATGAGAGCTGCAACTGGAAATGAGCCATCTGTCCCCAAGCCAAAGCATGAATGCTCTGATCCTGATATTGAACAAGTCAGGAAAGATAAGAAGGCCATGAATATCCTATTCAATGGAGTTGATGGTGATATGTTTGACAACATCATCAATTGCAAAAGTGACAAGGATGTTTGGGATACAATACAGATTATCTGTGATGGCACTGAGTAAGTTAGAGAAAATAAGATGCATCTATTGATTCAGCAATATGAGCATTTTCATAGTGAAGAAAGTGAGTTTCTCACTGACATCTTTATTAGGTTTCAAAAACTACTAAATGCTCTGAAGCTGCATGGAAGGGTCTATCAGACAAAAGATTCCAATGTGAAGTTCCTTAGATCTCTTCCAAAGGAATGGAAACCTATGACAGTCTCATTAAAAAACTCTCAAAATTACAAGGAGTTTACTTTGGAGAGACTGTATGGCATCCTGAAAACCTATAAATATGCTCCTAGAAAAATATGTGTCAAGTGTGGTAGTGTAAATCATTTGTCTGTTAATTGTAAATATGCCATGTCTACTTCCATATTTGTGCCACCTCACTTTCCCAACATGAATGCCATGCCTCCTATGCCTATGAATGCTATGTATACACAGAATATGAATGCACAATTTGCTAATATGCCATTTGCACCTAATCCTTATTATGCTGCATTTAGTATGCCACAAATGCCATTGAGCATGCCTTACTGGAATACCATGTTCACTAATAGCATGCCATTCCCTGTTACTCGTAATATGCATGATAATTCTGCTGTAATGAATGGTTTCAAAGGTTCAACTCAAATGACGAAGGATGAATCTGATATCCCCAAGTCAAATGAGATCAAACCTAAGAAACAGAAAAAGAAAGCTAACAAGGCAGGACCCAAGGAAACTTGGGTACCAAAATCAACTTGATTTGATTTTGATGTGTGTAGGGAAACATAAAGAATCTATGGTACTTGGATAGTGGTTGTTCAAGACACATGACTGGTGATTCTACCCTGCTCACAGAGTTCAAGTAGAGAGCTGGCCCTGGTATTACTTTTGGAGATGACATCAAGGGTTATACTGTAGGATATGGCTTGATTTCAAAAGAAAATGTCATCATTGAAGAAGTTGCCTTAGTGGATGGTCTCAAGCATAATTTGCTGAGTATCATCCAACTTTATGATAAAGGCAGTTCAGTAACCTTCAACCCAGAAGCATGTGTTGTGACAAACAAGAGGAGCAACAAAGTGGTTCTCACTGGTGTGAGAAAAGGAAATGTGTACTTAGCTGACTTCAACTCATCAAATGCATAATCTGTTACTTGTCTTCTCAGCAAAGCAAGTCAGGATGAAAGTTGGTTATGGCACAATAAGCTATCCCATTTAAACTTCAAGACCATGAATGAACTAGTAAAGAAAGAACTGGTTAGAGGTATTCCTCAAGTGGAGTTTTCTAAGGATGGATTGTGTGATGCCTGTCAAAAAGGAAAGCAGATCAAAGCATCATTCATGAAGAAGCTTGATTCAACAATTGAAGAACCTTTACAACTGCTACACATGGATTTGTTTGGACCAGTCAATGTGTTGTCCATTTCAAGGAAAAGATTTTGCCTAGTAATTGTAGATGATTTCTCAAAGTTCTCTTGGACATATTTCCTAAAGTCTAAAGATGAAGTTAGTGAAATCATCATCAATCACATAAGGCAAGTCAACAATTATCCTGATTTTAAAGTAAGAAGAATCAGGAGTGATAATGGAACTGAGTTCAAGAATTCTGCCATAAGAGCATTTTATGAAGAAAATGGAATTTTGCATGAGTTTTCAGCAGCAAGAACTCCACAACCAAATGGAGTAGTGGAAAGGAAGAACATATCACTTATTGAAGCTGCCAGGACAATGCTTGAAGAATCTAAATTACCAACATATTTCTGGGCTGAAGCTGTAAATACTGCATGCTACACTCAAAATATTTCTCTGATTAATCAAGCAAAATGCATGACTCCCTATCAATTGTTCAAGAACAAGAAGCCAACTCTAAATTTTCTTCATGTCTTTGGATGCAAATGTTATATCTCGAGAAATCAAACTGATCATAATGGGAAGTTTGATGCTAAAGCAGATGAAGAAATTTTTGTTGGATATGCTGTTGGTAAAGCATATAAAGTCTACAATCTAAGAACCAACATTGTTGTGGAATCAATACATGTTGTGTTTGATGATAAAAATATTGAAGGACTGCAAGATGGAGACTACCATGAGAGCCTAAAATTTGACAATGTGGAGATGGTTAGTGATGACAGTGATGATGAAAGTGATCAAGAAACAGTATCAAAGGATAATGCAGAAAAATCAACTAACAATGAAGCACAAAATTCAACATATGTCGAGTTGCATAATGATTCATCCGTCGGGAGTCAATCTGCCTTATCCGTCGGAAGGCAACCTGCTTCATCTGTCGGTACTTAAAATTCACCATCCGCCGGGTTATGAAAAGGAGCCGGGAGTCAGGATAGATCACTTACAGAAATCACCCCTTTCTCAAATCAAAATCCATTAACTCATGGGGAGTTTCTAACAATCAAAACTCAATCATACATCAAGACAACAATGAGGTCTCTTCATCTAGAGCTAATCTACCTCAACAAAGAAAATGGACAAAAGATCACCCCTTTGAGCTCATCATTGGTGATGTATCTTCTAGAGTTCAAACAAGGAAATCAACTGTTAGGGCGAAAACACGTGCTAATATTCACGCAAGTATACGCGTTCGCAAGTAATATAGAATACTTTCTAGTTCGTTCCCACAGAGACTCAGACTAATTATTGTTTAATTAAACTCACGCACCAACGTATGATTACTTCTCAATGTTAAGACACTAACACTTAGAATTGTTGACTAAATATTAACTACAATTAATTACTTAGTTTATCACTTAAATAATACTTCAATTAACAATATTAAAACACTCATGAGATCACAACTTCATTACTACTTCCTTCAATAGTTATTGTTATTACCTTTAGCATGTGACAGTGATGATATTAATCAAATAACACGAAACTGATAAAAGCCAACTTTCATTGTACTAATACCATTCTACCAAGCATCCACAATTAAGATAGAAGTTGAATAGTCATCAATTATGTTGAGTTCCTATATGTCTACAGAAATTGACAACACAACGATTTAAGCACAAGTTATTCCTTTTGATTACACAGGGCAAATAAAACTGTTAGAGTTACCCACTAATCATGCACATCATACATGAACCTATGCTAGCATGGCAAGTTCTAAATCTCAAGATCCACCGTCGCTTCACCAAAGATTAACACCCTATCTTATATGTTCGCGACGCACATAAGACGAATATGCACAACCAATACTAGATATCATACAATCATCACACACTAAAGTATTAAACAATTAACTAAAGAATTCTATAGTAAATCCGTTGCGACCCCATGATCACGATTAGCCCATAATAGCACTTATCATCATCATGGGTTCATATAAAATCATGATAAATAAACACAAGAAAATAATAACTAGACTAATTATATTAAATCAGAGTACGTCACAAGAGTAAATAGGTTCAAAGTAAGAAAACTAGCATCCAACGTTACAACGAAATAAGAATCACAAGAAAATATGCTTCCTCTTCGTTGCTGTGTGCTAAAACGGTCTTCTTCCTTATCTCCTTCGCTCCTTGCTTAATACCACGATCTCCCCTCGTGAAAACGTCTCTAAATCTACTTATATAATAGTCCCATAAAACTCAGATTACATAGAAGTTGGAAGCCAAACAGAAGTAGAAGTCTAAAAATAATTATTTAATTTCCCGACCCTGTGCGGCCGCTCAGCATAGCTGAGCGGGCGCTCAGGACCCTATTGGATTTTTCCTGAATTTGCTCCGTTTCTTCGCCGTAATCTGCCCCTTTCTTTCCTCTCGCAATGGTGAACATATGCCAAGGCTTATTCTTGATGATTACTCCTCCGAAATGCAACTAATACCCTAAAATGCATAAACACTAGAAAAACGCATCAAATACACAAAATACTTGATTTCAAGGCACCAATTTAAACTATTTTAAGATGTTCTAAGTGGTATAAAATGCCACTTATCACACCCCCAAACTTAAATCGATGCTTGTCCTCAAGCGTCACAGACTCAAAAACAAATAAAAAACATGCATGAATGCAATCTATATGAAAATGCAGCGATCCCCCTTACTATGAACAAACCAACCAAATTGCAACATCTCAACAAATGCAGTTAGGCGACTAAAGATCAATAAACTCATGCAAACGAACATACATCCAGAAACGTGGTGTGTGCAGATGCTTAGCAGATATGCTTCGGAACTAGACCAGTTATTATGACTCAACTATTATCAAGGCAATCACATGATTATACAAAGAATAAAAATTCTAGGCACAAAGTGACATATAACACTACAAGAATTTTGGAGCTTATTACGGAATCATGCTTTTTATTCACGACAACAATGCTTATTTGACCGTGCAATGAGTGAGGTCCACAAAAGACTTATACAATGGTATCCATGTAATGCGCGTTAGGTTAGCGGATCCCAGACTCTAAAAGCCTTAGGTCACTAGGCACAAAGCCCCCTAAGAGCTTAATAACTCGAATACCAAAGAGCCCACTCGTGATCAATTATGCATAAACACAAAAAAAAATTCTTTCTTTTTTTCTTCTTTTTTTTTTCAAAATTTCTGAGCAAGTGCGTTTCGCTCCATCTTGCTCAACCCTAGACTACTCGCATAACATGCAAGCCGGCTACTAGCCATTTGACGTCTAGCCACAACTAGCAACAAATTCCATTTTTACTCCATTTTTTTCTTTTTCATGCCTTTATCACTAAGAACCTATTATCGAATTCTAAGCATAATAAATAGATTAATCTCGAAAACAATCAGATCATAACAATAATCTAGCCCTTAAGCATTCTCTAAGACTTAGTGAAAATACAAGTGCTTCTAACATGCATATCAACCTACACGACTCAATATCACTTTAATGCTATCACTACACTCGCATCAACATCACAATTCAGTCGATAAATCATCGCAAAAGGGATCATGGTATATGCATGAGCTACATGACATGATAAACAAATAAAGCTATAAATAAATAAAAAAAACTATATGGCAAAAATTATGCAACTATATGAACTAACTATCATGAATATACAACTATATAACTCACACAAAATATTCCTTAACTACCACCCCCAAACTTAAAATCTTCACTTTCCCCAGTGAAGGTAGTAGAAAGGAACACAGGGTATACCTACTCGGAGTCATCATCATCATCACCCTCAGTGGGTGGAGTATCAGGCGGCGGGTATGCAGAGTCCTCATCAAAAACTGGCCACTGGATATCAGCTCCAAGGCCCCGAAAAGCAGTCCTTAACGCAAGGGTGAGCTCCTGAGCAAACCTGCTCTGCGTCTCGTACATGGCATCCATCCACCATGAAAGCCTCCTATACTGGGTATCAGCCATCCCAGCACCCTCCTGAGCTCTCGAAGAACCAGCCTCATCACGCCTAGGCCTAGCCATAGTAGCACCTCGTGCTGGACGCCCTCCTGGAAGATGATAACCCAGCCCATGCTCCTCGGGCTCACCACCGATCCACTCCTGCATCCCATTCAGAGTCCCAGAATCAATCGGAGCGGCCGGCAACTGCAACTGCTCATGAGCCGGCCAGTTCACTGCCACTGCTCGGCAAAGCTTCGTGACCGTGGATGCATAAGGGATGTTCATATGCTTAGCTCTCCTCAAAAATTTCAGAATTCCTTGGTAGATAAACTCACCAAGGTCCACATAGTACTCCTCATTAAGAATTCCCCACAACAACTGTGCTCTCTCAACTGTGACCTCGTGTGCATGCGAAGAAGGCAAAATATTAGCACAAATAAATGCATTCCATGCACGAGCATACCTGTTCATAGCGATCGCCGGGAAGTGACGATACTCATTAGTGCCGGTCTTGAAGCCGTGCCCGACCTACAAAGAGTAGCACAAATCAAATCCAAGTCGAAATCCTCAGCAGTCTTCTCATTCCAGTTCTCCTCCTCGGGCTTCCTCTCTCGCTGCCCAATCACACGGCGAATCGCCGCTGGGTGATAATCAACCGTCAGCCCTCGGACCACAGAAAACCCATTCTTCTCGGCCTTCGCGTTCGCATAGAACTCACGAACCACGCTCATCGGTACTGCTTCGGGCGACTCACAAAAAGCTATCCACCCCTTCTCTGCAATCATGGGTAGCAACTCACCATCCCTCCCCGATGGTAAAAACCCTCTCTCCTTCAGAATCGGCTTCCCCAAAAGCCTCGTGTACTCCTCTTCTGCAGCTCTGTCATTCAACCAAGGCCTTGCAGCAGTAGCCCTCGATGAATCAGCAGTAGGGACTGTGCTGCTGCTATCAATAGTTCGTGCTCTCTTGGGTGCCATTGAATCTTGAATAAAAGTGTTTAAGAACTGAGTTTTTGTGTTTGGGAGAGAGTTTGAGTGTAGAAGTTTGTGGGGGATATGTAGGATAGGTGTATGTATATATAGGATGTGAATTAGGTTAAAACTAGATTATGAGTGGGGTTGAGGGATAAAATGATGGGGTAGTAGGAACAAATCGTGGGTTTATGGGCTAAAATTGGTTTTTTTATTTTTCTGAATTTTTTTTTTGATTTTTTTTCTGAACTTAAAATTTTTTCTGACAGTCGACCCCTGAGCGGGCGCTCAGGGGGTCACTGGGAAAAAAAATTTCCAGTCCCGTTTTTCTGATTTTTTTGTGTTTTTGAATAGGTTATTAACTTCTAAGGGATCCTGTAACAACAAATCATGGGTTGCCTCCCACGCAGCGTTTCTTTTTCGTCATTAGCTTGACGTTACGTACCTTTCTCAAGTAGTCAATAAAATGGCACTAACCACTTCTCGGTTTGCCATGTCACCATAGTAGTGCTTCAACCGCTAACCATTAACCTTGAATGCTTGGTCCGGATCATTCTCAAAAATTTCCACCGCTCCATGTGGAAACACAGTTTTGACAATAAAAGGTCCAGACCACCTTGATTTCAACTTCCCTGGAAAAATTCGGAGACGAGAGTTGAATAAGAGAACTTGTTGCCCCGACACGAATAACTTAGGATGTAGCTTCTTATCGTGCCACCTCTTCACCCTTTCCTTGTATATTTTTCTATTCTCGTACGCTTGAAGTCGGAATTCATCAAGTTCATTAAGCTGAAGCATTCTTTTCTTACCAGCTGCATCTAAATCCAGGTTCAACTTTTTCAACGCCCAATAGGCCTTATGCTCAAGCTCCGCAGGTAAATGACATCCCTTACCGTACACCAACTGAAACGGGGACATACCAAGTGGAGTTTTGTATGCTGTTCTGTAAGCCCAAACAACTTCATCGAGCTTTAAGGACCAATCCTTCCTTGATGGACAAACAACCTTCTCTAGAATGCGCTTGATCTCTCTGTTAGACACTTCCGCTTGACCATTTGTTTACGGATAATAGGCAGTAGCAACTCGATGATTCACATTATAACGCTGCATCATAGAAGTGAACTTACGGTTGCAGAAATGCGACCCTTCATCACTTATGATTACCCGAGGTGTTCCAAACCTTGTGAAAATCTGCTTATGAAGAAAATTCAGCACTGCCTTTGCATCATTTGTCGGTAAAGCTTTGACTTCTACCCATTTTGAGACATAATCGACTGCCAGTAAGATGTACTGATTATTCAATTGGTGACAAAAGGCCCCATGAAATCGATTCCCCAAACATCAAAGACCTCGACTTCAAGCATCACATTTAACGGCATCTCATCCTTTCTCGTCAAATTTCCCACTCTTTGGCAACGATCACACCTTAAAACAAACTGATGAGCATCCTTAAACAAAGTAGGCCAGAAAAAACCTGCTTGCAGAATACGAGCTGCCGTCTTCTCACCACCATAGTGTCCACCATAAACCGTGGAGTGGCGGTCTCGTAATATCCCCTCTGTCTCACAGAATGGGATACATCTCCTGATGATCTGGTCAGCTCCCTGTCTAAACAAATATGGTTCATCCCACATATACCACTTCACCTCATGCAGAAACTTTTTCTTTTGAGCTGAGGTCAAATTAGGAGGCATTATATTGCTGACAAGATAGTTTACAATATCTGCAAACCATGGCTCTTCCTCCTGAACTGCGAATAACTGCTCATCCGGAAAAGATTCATTGATTAATGTCCTATCTTGTGAAGTAGACTCGGGATTCTCCAACCTAGAGAGATGGTCAGCTACTTGATTCTCAGTACCTTTTCAATCCTTGATCTCTAACTCAAATTCCTGAAGTAAGAGCACCCAACGAATGAGTCTCGGCTTCGAATCCTTCTTGGAAACCAAATAGCGAATGGCCGCATGATCAGTGAATACCGTTACTTTAGTCCCAAGCAGATAAGATCGAAATTTCTCGAAACCAAAGACTATAGCCAAGAGCTCCTTCTCCGTAGTGGTGTAGTTCATTTGGGCCCCATTTAAGGTCTTACTCGTATAGTAGACCACATGAAAGAGATTATTCTTGCGCTGCCCCAGAACTGCACCTACCGCATAATCACTCGCATCACACATCATCTCAAACGGCTCTGTCCAATCTGGTGCTGTAATAACTGGTGCAGTGATCAAACTCTTCTTGAGAGTCTCGAATTCCGCCAAACATTCATCATCAAATTTGAAAGGCACATCTTTCTCAAGCAAATTGCATAACGGCTTAGATATCTTCGAAAAGTCCTTGATGAATCGCCGATAAAAACCCGCATGACCAAGAAAACTACGGATTCCCTTCACAGAAATAGGTGGTGGAAGATTTTCAAAGACTCCCACCTTGGCCTTGTCCACCTCCAGACCCTTGCTAGAGACCTTATGCCCAAGAATAATGCCTTCACGCACCATAAAATGACATTTCTCCCAATTGAGCACCAAATTAGTTTCCACGCATCTCTTGAGTACGACACGAAGATTATTCAAACATTCATCATACGAATGTCCAAAGACGGAGAAGTCGTCCATGAACACCTCGACATTATTTCCAATCATGTCAGAGAATATAGCCATCATACATCTCTGAAAAGTGGCCGGGGCGCCACATAACCCAAACGAAAATCTGCGAAAAGCAAACGTGCCAAATGGACAAGTGAATATAGTCTTTTCCTGATCCTCTGGTGCAATACAAATCTGATTATACCCTGAATAGCCATCCAGAAGACAATAATACTCATGACCAGCCAACCTGTCAAGCATCTGATCAATGAAAGGAAGAGGGAAATGATCCTTCCTCGTGGCTTTGTTCAATTTTCGATAATCCATGCATACTCTCCATCCTGTAACTGTTTGAGTGGGGATGAGCTCATTCTTCTCATTTGCTACCACAGTGATACCTCCTTTCTTAGGCACACATTGTACGGGGCTCACCCAAGAACTGTCAGAAATAGGATAAATGATGCCTGCATCTAGCCATTTCAGAATTTCTTTCTTCACCACCTCCTTCATGATAGGATTAAGTCTGCGCAACAGTCGGCTTACTACCTTCCTCTAGCAGAATTTTATGCATACAATATGAAGGGCTGATCCCCTTGATGTCTGCTATGGTCCATCCAATAGCCGATTTGAATTCTCTCAAAATCGTTAAGAGCTTGTCTTCCTCACTACCTGAAAGGTCAGATGCAATAATAACAGGTAAAGTAGATGCATCACCTAAAAAAGCATACCTTAAGTGTTCAGGTAATGGCTTGAGCTCCAAGGTAGGTGCTTCCTCAATTGATGGTTTGAGTTTTCCTTCAGCATTCTTGAGGTCAGAAGTACCAAGAGATTCAAACAGCATGTCCAGCTTTCGCTTCCAGGGAGAAGCATTCAGATATTGTAATTGCTCGTTGCCATCTTCATCATCACTGTCAAAATCCCCCACTAAGGTCTTTTCCAATGCATCAGTCATTAGCATGCGATCGAGTTCTGAAGTAACCGCAGAATCAATCACATCCACTTTTAAGCACTCCTCATATTCTGTAGGAAATTTCATTGCCTTTAACACGTTGAAGGTCACATCCTGATCTTGTACCCGCATAGTAAGTTCACCTTTCTGCACATCTATCAAGGTACGGCCAGTAACCAAGAAAAGTCTTCCCAAGATTATGGGAATCTTCTTATCTTCCTCAAAATCCAGAATAACAAAATCTGCAAGAAAGAAGAGCTTATCCACCTTGACTAACACATCTTCCACTATGCCCCTTGGGTAAGTAATAGAACGATCAGCTAATTGTAGAGACATGTATGTGGGTTTTGGATCAGGCAAATCCAACTTTTTAAAGATCGACAACGACATCAGATTGATGCTTGCTCCCAAATCAAAAAGGCACTTGTCAAAAGTCAACTTGCCAATGGTGCAAGGAATGGTGAAGCTACCTGGATCTTTAAGCTTTGGAGGTAACTTTTACTGCAGAACAGCGCTGCATTCTTCCGTGAGAGCAACGGTCTCAAGGTCATCCAGTTTCACCTTCCTTGAAAGAATATTCTTCATAAACTTCGCATAACTAGAAATTTGCTCCAGAGCCTCAACGAAAGGTATATTGATGTGAAGTTTCTTGAACACCTCCAGAAACTTACCGAACTGTCTATCCAGCTTTTGTTGCTGTAATCTCTTAGGAAAAGATGGTGGAGGATAGAGTCGTTTCTCCCCTGTATTACCCTCAGGCAGAGTGTGTTCAACAGTAGTCTTCCTTGGTTCCACCGCTTTCTCCTTTTGCTTAACTTCTTCATCTCTAATTTCAGCTTCTCCTTCTTTTGGCTTTTCAGCATCAGCAACTTTCCCAGACCTTAAGGTAATAGCCTTGACTTGCTCTTTAGCTTCCTTCCTGCCTGGTACTTCCGTGTCACTAGGGAGTGTTCCAGGTTGATGATTGAGCACTGCATTGGCTATTTGACCGATTTGATTTTCCAAGGTCTTGATAGAAACCTCCTAACTCTTGCATAACAGCTTAAGTTCCTCAAAATCAGCACTAGTAGGTGCAGCTGCACTTCCCTGTTGAGGGTATGATTGCCTTTGAGCATACTGCTGTGGTTGCTGGAATCCAGGTGGATTAAACTGTTTACTCACACCTTGCAGATATGGTGGCTGAATAGCATTCTGATTATTACCCCAGCTGAAATTTGGATGATTTTTGTTATTAGGATGATAAGTAGCTGGCACAGGCTGTTGTTGTCGCTGATAATTATTCACATACTGAATAGGTTCGTTGATAAGAGAACACTGATCCGTAGCATGAGAACCTGCACAAAGCTCACCAACCATAGCTATTTGATTGACTCCATATGTAGCTAGAGAATCAACCTTCATCGACAGCGCTTGGAGCTGCGCTGCAATAGCGGTGGCTGCATCGACTTTCAGAATACCTGCTTCCCAGGCATCATCCTCTGAGTTGGGTTTTGATGCTCATTTGCAGCCATAGTCTCGATAAGATTATAAGCCTCAGTATAGCTTTTAGCCCATAAGGCGCCTCCAGCTGCTGCATCGAGCATGGGCCTAGATTGGGCCCCCAAACCATTATAGAAACCAGTGATCACCATCCAATCGGGCATTCCATGATGTGGACACTTCCTCAACATTTCCTTGTAGCGTTCCCAAGCTTCGCACATAGATTCTGAAGGTTGCTGTGCAAACTGAGTAAGAGCACTCCTCATAGCAGCAGCCTTTGCCATCAGATAAAACTTCACCAGAAACTTTTGCGCAAGATCTTGCCAAGTAGTGATGGACCCAGCTGGTTCATAATGTAACCAGTCCTTAGCTTTGTCCCTCAGTGAGAATGGGAAAAGCCTCAGCTTGATAGCCTCATCAGTCACGCCATTATACTTAAAAGTGCTGCAGATCTCGACAAAATTCCTTATGTGCATGTTGGGGTCTTCAGTTACAGCTCCTCCAAAAGAAACAGAATTCTGCACCATCTGAATAATGCCCGGCTTGATTTCAAAGGTGTTAGCTTGAATAGCCGGATGAAGAATGCTTGACTGAATGTCATCTATTTTTGGCCGAGAAAAGTCCATAAGAGCTAGATCAGTCTGAACAATACGATCACCCATGATTACTGGTTCTTTCTGCTCAGTTCCTGAATCCGAATCTTCAAAATCTATCTTCTCCGGAATATCAAGAACTTCGTCTGTCTCCTCAGCTGTATCTAAAGTCCTCTTGCGAGTACGAGAACGAGTTTGCATAAACGCTCGCTTAAGTACCTGAAACACAACCAGAAACAATAAGTAACAACTACGTCCTAATCACTGAGTCCTAATGACTAATGATGGTAAGTACATAAACTAAACAAATACGTCGAGTCCCCGGCAGCGGCGCCAAAAACTTGTTAGGGCAAAAACACGCGCTAATATTCACGCAAGTATACGCGTTTGCAAGTAATATAGAATACTTTCTAGTTCGTTCCCACAGAGACTCAGACTAATTATTGTTTAATTAAACTCATGCACCAATGTATGATTACTTCTCAATGTTAAGACACTAACACTTAGAATTGTTGACTAAATATTAACTACAATTAATTACTTAGTTTATCACTTAAATAACACTTCAATTAACAATATTAAAACACTCATGAGATCACAACTTCATTACTACTTCCTTCAATAGTTATTGTTATTACCTTTAGCATGTGACAATGATGATATTAATCGAATAACACGAAACTGATAAAAGCCAACTTTCATTGTACTAATACCATTCTACCAAGCATCCACAATTAAGATAGAAGTTGAATAGTCATCAATTATGTTGAGTTCCTATGTCTGCAGAAATTGACAACACAACGATTTAAGCACAAGTTATTCCTTTTGATTACACAGGGCAAATAAAACTGTTAGAGTTACCCACTAATCATGCACATCATACATGAACCTATGCTAGCATGGCAAGTTCTAAATCTCAAGATCCACCGTCGCTTCACCAGAGATTAACACCCTATCTTATATGTTCGTGACGCACATAAGACGAATATGCACAACCAATACTGGATATCATACAATCATCACACACTAAAGTATTAAATAATTAACTAAAGAATTCCATAGTAAATCCGTTGCGACCCCATGATCACGATTAGCCCATAATAGCACTTATCGTCATCATGGGTTCATATGAAATCATGATAAACAAACACAAGAAAATAATAACTAGACTAATTATATTAAATCAGAGTACGTCACAAGAGTAAATAGGTTCAAAGTAAGAAAACTAGCATCCAACGTTACAACGAAATAAGAATCACAAGAAAATATGCTTCCTCTTCGTTGCTGTGTGCTAAAACGGTCTTCATCCTTATCTCCTTCGCTCCTTGCTTAATACCACGAAATGGTGAACATATGCCAAGGCTTATTCTTGATGATTACTCCTCCGAAATGCAACTAATACCCTGAAATTACTAGTCCCATAAAACTCAGATTACATAGAAGTTGGAAGCCAAACAGAAGTAGAAGTCTAAAAATAATTATTTAATTGCCCGACCCTGTGCGGCCGCTCAGCATAGCTGAGCAGGCGTTCAGCTTTCTGCGCGGCCGCTCAGCATAGCTGAGCGGGCGCTCAGGACCCTACTGGATTTTTCCTGAATTTGCTCCGTTTCTTCGCCGTAATCTGCCCCTTTCGTTCCTCTCGCAATGGTGAACATATGCGCGCTCAGCTTTCTGCGCGGCCGCTCAGCATAGCTGAGCGGGCGCTCAGGACCCTACTGGATTTTTCCTGAATTTGCTCCATTTCTTCGCCGTAATCTGCCCCTTTCGTTCCTCTCGTAATGGTGAACATATGCCAAGGCTTATTCTTGATGATTACTCCTCCGAAATGCAACTAATACCCTGAAATGCATAAACACTAGAAAAACGCATCAAATACACAAAATACTTGATTTCAAGGCACCAATTTAAGCCATTTTAAGATGTTCTAAGTGGTATAAAATGCCACTTATCAGCAACTCAAGAAGAATGTTTGTACATCAGCTTTCTTTCTAGAGAAGAACCAAAGAAGGTAGAAGAAGCTTTGTTGGATCCCGATTGGATCTTAGCTATGCAGGAGGAGCTAAACCAATTTGAGAGGAATAAGGTATGGAAGCTGGTGCCCAAGCCTAAAGGAAAGAATCCAATTGACACCAAATGGGTATTCAGAAACAAGATGGATGAAAATGGCATAGTAGTCAGGAACAAAGCTAGATTGGTTGCTAAGGGATATTGTCAACAAGAATGAATAGATTTTGATGAAACATTTGCTCCTGTTGCAAGACTTGAAGCCATCAGAATCTTCTTAGCCTATGCAGCCCATGCCAATTTGAAGGTCTATCAAATGGATGTCAAAAGTGCCTTTCTGAATGGAGACTTGAAGGAGGAAGTCTATGTTAGCCAGCCTCCTGGTTTGAAGATCCAAATTTTCCAGAATATGTCTACTATCTTTTGAAAGCACTTCATGAACTGAAGCAAGCACCTAGAACCTGGTATGACACTTTATCAAAGTTCCTTTTGGAAAATCACTTCACAAGAAAACTTTATTCCTTAGAAATATTAAAGGCGCTAGTATACTTGTTCAAATTTATGTAGATGACATTATTTTTGGCTCTATAGATGAAAAACTTTGCAAAAAGTTTGCCAAATTGATGCAGAGTAAGTATGAAATGAGTATGATGGGAGAACTAACTTACTTTCTTGGTTTGCAAGTTAAGAAAGTTAGTGATGGAATATTCATTAGTCAAACTAAATACATTTATGATTTTTTAAAGAAGTTTGATCTAATGGATTGCACATCTGCAAAAACTCACATGGCCACTGTAACTAAGCTTGAATTAAACACTACTGAAAAGTTTGTGGACATTTCAAGTTATAGGGGCATGGTTGGCTCACTTCTGTACTTAACAGCTAGTAGGCCAGATATAATGTTTGCTACATGTTTGTGTGCTAGATTTCAAGCTGATCCTAGAGAATCTCACTTAGTAGCTATTAAGAGAATTTTCAGATATCTCAAGGAAACACCAAAACTTGGCATTTGGTACCCTAGAGATTCTGGTTTTGATGTAACTGGTTATTCAGATACAGATTATGCATGTTGTAGAATTGATAAAAAAAATACAACAGGAACCTATCAATTTCTAGGAAATAAGCTTGTGACTTAGTTTAGTAAAAAGCAAAATTCTGTTTCTACCTCTACAGCTGAAGCTGAATATATTATTGCTGGAAGTTGCTGTGCACAGATTCTGTGGATGAAAAATCAATTGCTAGACTATGGTCTGCAAGTTGAGAGGATTCCTATTTTATGTGATAACACAAGTGCAATTGCCATCACTGAAAATCCAGTACAACATTCAAGGACAAAGCACATAGACATCAAGTACCACTTCATAAGGGAACATGTAATGAATGGTACTGTGGAACTACATTTTGTTCCAAGTGAAAAGCAGCTTGCAGATATTTTTACCAAGCCACTGGATGAATCCACCTTCTCAAGGTTGGTAAGTGAGTTAGGTATGCTTAACTATTCTTAAATCTCTTCAAATAATTTGCAGGTTATTATGCAACCAGAAATTTAATTGATTTTTCAGTCTAAGAGGGAATTTTAGCTAAGTCAAAATTTACATCTCGACGGATGATCTTTATCCATCGAGTTTGATCATCCGTCGGAATATTGCTTGTAAATAAAAAATCAATTATTTTTCTGGAATATTTTATAATTCGACGGATAACAGTTTATCCTCATCCGTCGAATTGTCTTAATCTTAGCCGTTAATTTCCTGAACATTATCCATCGAGTATACTTACAGTTTGTAAGCATAATACGACGGATAATTGATGGAATTTTTACAGTTTATTTTTAAACGGCTATTTTAGGCAATTTTCATTGGTTACTTTATTTTACTTTATTAATTTTTGACAGTTATTTTTGAGATAGTATACAATCTTATTTCATTTCCATTGCTTTTCTTTTATCATTCTCAAATTATCTGCTCTAAATTCTCTCTTTCTCAAAAGTAATTAGCATCTCTATCTCTGCAATTTCCACTCACTAACAATGGCACCTGTAGTCAAGATCATGTCACAAACTGGATACATCTATGAGAAGAACAACTTCACGGCTCTAGTCAATCAGGGGATTCAACATTCAAGTGACTACCACAAAATGATGGATTTTGTGAAGAACTGCAAACCCAGCTATGCAATGCTAGAATCACCCACCATCTTCTGTGAGGCTGTTGAAGAGATATGGAATACTGCTTCATACAACTCGACAGATAAGACCATCACACTTACCATTAAAGGTAAGGAATTCTGTATTGATAGTGATGTTATCAAAGCATATTTCAAGATTCCTGATAATACTGTGACCTCGCCACACACAGATACTGATATAGTTAATATGCTTAATTCTATGAACTATGCTCTCTCTACTTCTAAGTTAAGTGACATTAGGAGATTGAGTCTTAGGAAGGAATGAAGTTTCATGTGTGATGTAGTGACCAAGGTCTTTTCTGGTAAAATCAGTAATTTTAATTTTGTCAATATTTCTAAGCTTAACATGCTAGTTACAGATAAGTTCTTTAATTTCAGTGATCTTGTTTTGTTTGAGTTGGGATTTAAATTAGGAGAGTTAAATAAGAGGGGCAAAAATGTTTATTATGCTAGATTTTTCATGATGTTAGCTAACCACCTCTCTGAGGAAATTGTACTTGAGAACCCAAACAATAAATTAGATTGTTGGGTTCAAGAGAGAAGAATTATTGCAGATTTAAACAGGGCAAATCATCATAGAGAAGTGCCACTCTTCCATTTCCCTGTAATGGAAGCATCTCAGGTAAGTGAGGTAAGTTCATATGTCCCTACTATTCCAACCTCACAAATTTTTTTAAATACTAGTGTAGCAATGGCAACTGTGTCAATGACCCAACAGTTGCCTACCCAAGCTACTAAATCATCAAAAATTTCAAAATCCAAATCAAAGAAAACCCCTCTGGTATCTCCCAAAAGATGCCAGTTGTAAAATCTACCAAAACCAAAGAGGGGAGTGTGAAGGTGGGTAAGGTAGGTGAGGGACAGGGTGAACATAAAAGAAACCCTAAGAATAAGGATGGAGAGTTGAGTGGTTCCCAGCCTAGCCACACTGCAGTTTCCCAACAAACTGCAGTGATTAATAAGGATAAAAGCTCATTTCTAGTTGCATCCTCCCAAAAGGATGTGGCTATTGAACAAAGCTCTCAGCCAAGAGGGTAAGGGACACTAGCTCACCCCAAACTTATGCCAGAAAGAAGAAATCCAAAACCTTTGGGGATGCACAGGGTTCACACACTGTGCAAACTGGTGCTAAAGATACAGTCACTGCACCTTCACAAATTCAGCTTGATGTGGCTCCAATAAATGTGGAGTCACAACCAAAATCATTAGTTATAGAAGCACCTCAAACACCAAATTCTCCCACAAACTCTCTGGATGTGGACATGATCAACACATCAATTCCTGATTCCCCTTCTTTAACTTTGTTGGGGAAGCCAAAATCTATTACAAGTGAGCATCATCTTTTGGATGATTTGTTGGCTCACTTGCCAATTCTTTCAGGAACTGTTGAAACATCTGTGCCCAAAATCTCATCAATCAGCACAGAGTCCACAATAGTTTCAATTCCAAGTTCATTCATTTCTACTATCTCGATGGATATTGCTCATCCGTCAAGTAGTGATTGTATCCCGACGGATAAGCTTAACAGCATTTATCCGTCAGATAGTCAAACTGCTAACCCGATGGATATTCCTCATCAGTCGGGTGTTTCTGCACAACTTCAAATTTCATATATTATCTCTAGCGCAGAAGACGTAGTGGTAGTATAATCACTCTTAGGATTGAGGGAAGAGAGTGTTATGAGTGAGAGTTTGGGTTGCTCCCAGGAAAAAGGAGAGCAAAAGAGTGAAAATATGCAATCCATTCCTTCAGAATTGGCAAAAGAGAGTGAGAGGAGTCCCACCTTAGATGGTGAAGGTGAGGGTGTGAGGGTGGGAAGCCAGGGTGAGACCCTGATGCAACAAAAGAGAGAACGAGAAAGAAATGCAGGTACAGGAGCTATAAGGATGGATGTCATTGCTAGTAAGTTAATGAATGTCCAGGATGCAGACATGGAGGGACTATTTCAGCAATCTCAAGCTGTTATAGATTCCACCTCCCTTGATGATGAGGCCTTTACTCACCCTGTTCCAGCTTATCAACTTCTAGCTGAACAGGGCAATGACAATGCAGAAAGGATGCTCAATTTGGTGCATACCACTCAGTCAATGCTAAGAGCTAAGGATGGCATCACAGCTTTGCCCTCTACAGCTGATGATGTTGATTATGAGACTGGTGGTTCAACAGATTTCTTTGGAGATGAAGGTGGAGATAGTGGAGAAGAGCCATTGGACATAGGGGAGAAGTAGGTACCAGTTCAAGATCAGGCATGCCATCATGGGAATTTTTAAAACATTGTGATGAACACTACTTCAAGACAACCCTGATCCAACTCATAAATCAGACAAATTATGCTCTTCAAACAACTACAAATGCCAACACCAAGAAGTTCCTTCAAGCACATCTTGCTTCTCTGCAACTACAACAGATTCAAGGCTTCCAACATGCTAGAGATGTCAACACCATCAAGGGTGATATTGATGAGATGAAAAAGGCTATTTCTGACAAGATGGACTCCAAGCTTCCAGAAGTTACAATGCTTGACATCAACAGACAACTCAGGAAAAATTCTGATCTTGCCACAAAGATAGATGCCTTAGATACAAGAATGTCAGCTATGAAAGCATCTCTAACAGCCATTCATCTTCATCAAGCTCAACAAACAGACTTTCTTTAGAAACTGGTGGCTGCACAAACCTCCTCCTCTACTCAACTTGATGATAACAAAAAGGGGGAGAAAGGACCAAGTGAGGGGGAGAAGCTTCAAATTCAAATCAGTAAAGTAATTATGCCTGCAATTGCTTTCACCAAGCCTCCAGTAACAGATAGTATTGATCTGATCAATGCAGCAACAGCCAATTTAAGAGAAGCTGAAAAGGAGCAGTTGAAGCCAATCAACTGGGAGAAAATTAATGAGGACATACAAAAGAAGTTTGGGCTAGTAAAGGAGCCAGTAAAGTCAGCCATTCAAAGGCTGGAAAGAGGATAGCCATCCTGCATCAAATCTCCAAAGGCTGAAATTATTCTGAAGCCAAGGGTGAACTATCCAAAATTATTATTAAAGAACCCTTTGGATACAGTATATGAGACACCTATGCCTGATGAGAAGAAGCTTCTGTCAAGATCAATTGCCTTCTACAAGGATCCAGCTGATTCAGCCTTAAAAAGGAGAATTGCTAAAGTTTTCAGGAATGGGAAAGAAATTTGTGTGGTGGTTGGAAATCCTCAATTTGCTCAAGCAAAGAGAGAAGAAAAGTCAAGATTGAAGCAGGAAAAGAAGCAAGCTATTCTAAATACCAAAAAGTCTAAGCAAAAGAAAGAGCAAGCTGCTATCTTGGCCAAGCTACAAGCTATGAAATCAACACAACAGATTCCTGCTCAGCCATCTGAAATCACTAAATCTCAAGATCCAAAGAAGCAAGTTGAATCACAATAGAAGAAATCTCATATATACAAGGAATTGGCCAAAAGAACCAAAAGGAAATTGAACTTTGTTGGTAAGGAATTGGAGGATCAGTTTCCCAAGGAATCCACTCCAACTACAACTCAAGCATTAAAACCCTCTATGGTATTTGAAGACATCAAGATGGTGGATCCTTACAGGAACATTCATGTTGAACCTATTGTGCCTAAGGATGAACCAATAGACTGGGAGAGCCTACCAATTCCTGACTTCAATCTGCCAATCCTTAACAAGCCAAAGAGAACAAAGTTAAGAGCAGTCAAGAAAGTGAAGTTGTCACCTCTCAAATCCAAATCTTTAGTCAAAGCTCAATCTAAAGTCAACAAGGGAGATTACATGTACTTGTGTGAGATCAAGGAATTCTCTGATCTAAATCTCTATCTAGATGAACTAGAAGAAGTGAGAGGAATTGATGAATACAGAAATCTACCTGAAAGGTTAGTTTTCAAGTACAAGGGAATTGCCACTTCACAGGATCCTTCAAGAAAGCCAAGCTGTACTGATAAAGGTTTATTCATCTTTCAAGAAGAACTTTGGGTTTAATGTAACTGCAAGAAGACTGGTTCTAAAGAAGATTGAAGAACTGAGGAGTATTAGAGCTAAAGATGAACTCCCAAAGACTCTAACTATTCCTTACACAGGGAGTAGACTGCATCTAAGGCCCTATTGGCTGATGGAATTCATGGATGATAAAGGAGTTAGAAGATTCTTCAGATTAGAAGACCAATTGAGCATCTCTAGCAGTGAGACTCTTTTGGAAATGCAAGAAATGCTAAATCTCACAGAATCTGATGAACTGAAATTCCACAGACAGCTCCAAAAGCAGATAGAAGAAAATAACAGAAAGTTTGGAAAGAGATCCAGACCTTCAAGAAACTAGATAAATCTGCTCAGGCTAGAGGAGCACCTTGAAAATGACTGTGAGCTAAACTTTGTACATTTTGTTAAATGATGCACTTTATAGTTTTATCTACTTATTTTCAAAGTTGTATTTTTAGGGTGTTTTGTTATCATCAAGTTTCGCTTAATTTATGGCTACAATTCCAGTAGACATAAATTGGGGGAGATTGTTGTGTATATGTTGTGTACTTGATGATTTCATTAATAAAATACCTTGGTAGATTTTACTTAGTGAAAAATGTAGCACTCAACGGATAAGGATTATAGTCCCGACGGATAACTCAATATAGTCCCGACGGATGATGTTTTATTATCCATCGAGTGAGTAGCTTAGGTAACAATAAGTCTGTAGCACATTTCTGCATACACATTATTTAGATTCTGTAGTAGTACTCAAGTCATGTTGACTTTAACTACATATGCAGAATAGGTTGATTAATTGTACATAAATGATGTCTTGTAATTCTGCATAAATGAAATGAAGTCAAGTGCCAGATTGCTACCCGACGGATAAACAACAATGTCATTCAACGAATGATCAACAAGACAACCCGACGGATGATCATGAACCCGACGGATAAAGAATTCAAACATCTATTGACAGTGACAATACAGTCACATGCGTCGAGTGTATGCAAATGGAATATTGAAGCCTATTTAACTGGGTTTTATAGAACAAAGAAGCATTGCCATTTCCATGCTATTATGAAGATATTCAAAGATGTTGGAATAGAGTAATGAAGTAGCATAATATTAGACTTGATAGTTTTGTTTTATTATCTTGTCTTATTGCTTTGTAATCTTGGTGATATATAAACCAAGAAGTAACAAATAGAACAATTAACTAAGCAACCAAGAGAGAAACATTTGTAAGCTGTATTCTTAGCATTTCTCTACAATCTTAGTTGTTGATAATTTGTAAGCAGCTGTGAGCTAATTGCTACGAAGAGTTCTCTTGATATATTATATATCTCTGGTGGATACATTCAAATCCACCAGGAAGTTTTTAAAGACTTGTGTTTTAAATTACTTGTGTTTTGATTCATTACAAGTTATTATTCCGCACTCTGCAAATCAATTCACATTGATATATATATTTAAGTTAGAATAATTTTATTTGTGAAAAAGTTTCAAAAATTCCATTCAACCCCCCTTCTGTAATTCTTGTTGCATTGTTAAGGGACTAACACATATAATCATTATTTCTAGTATAACATACAGTTTAGAAATCAATTAGAGAATATAACTTGACTAGTACATGTATATTGTAATATATTTTATATTGTTTAATCATATATACTATATAGTTTCATTTTATGTATATGACCATGCTTTTGTAATTATACTTCTTCTTAATAAGGAATTTTACCTCAGAAGCTGCTTGTTTTTTTAATATTTGATCTGAAAATTAGGTAGGAAATAGGTTATCCTACGAATATGGAGAAAGATTGGATTTGGAAAGAGAGGGATTCATTGGTGTATGAATTCGGGGTTAAAAGTTTTTGATTTACGCCTGATATGGATAGAAAATGTATCATAAAGACACATTAATTACACTTGGGCTTCTTGTCTGAAGTCCAGTACATACCTGTCTGGTCTAAGCTCGTAGCAGACTCAAGACGACCCATGTAGTCAAGACCCACCAGTAGAGGTCTTCAAGGTCCACGAACACAAGGTGTTCACAGACTAGGCCCAATACGGCTGGAAGAGCAGAGACATGTGTCCTAAACGGAATCAAAGTCCTACACATAAGATTCTGGAGTTCTTTCCCTTATAGGACTCCTAATCACCATCTAAGTTGAAGACTTGTCCACCAAGTCTCCCAACACAAGTCTAACCCTAGACTCACCTCTATATAAAGGGCACTACCCCTCAACCTAGAACTACGTTTTTGGTTTGATCCTCTACTATACAGAGATACATAGGCATCTTGCAAGGACCGATAGTCCCGAACGCGAGAGTAGCCATTAAAGCTTGAAGTTCAAAAACCCTAGTATTAATTACTAACGCACTCTAATTTTTATTTCACAATATTTGGCACCATCTGTGTGAAGACTACAACAACTATGGTGAACACACGGAGCAGAAACAATAGTGGAACATACACTCCTGTCCCATTGTGAACAATCGCATCAGTGGTAGAAGTATCACCGCACTCAATCTATGCCTCCACCCAAGGAGGAACCCTGGTAGGGGCAACTGATGCTCAGCCACAAGGGACCCCAAATATCGGTATGAAAAAAATATAAAAGGAATCTCAGATTTATTCAAACTGACCAGATAAAGATGACTCTTAGCTTGAATACAAACTTCACACTTATAATCCGACTCATCAACTTTGGTAAATAAACTAGTAAATAAATACTTCATATATATAAATGGTGTATGACCCAAACGGTTATGCCATGACCATATTTGCCTCTCCTTAACTCACCCAAAATATATATTATTTGCTCGACCATGGCTAAAATCATCCATGTAATACAACCCTTCCCTTTTAGTATCAAGATCAATAATCTCCTTCGTGAGAATATCCCGAAATAAACAAAAAATGGGATACATTAGAGCATAATAATTCAATTCCTCTGTTACTTGTCCAATTGACAATAATTTATTGTAGGTAATAAAAAAGATGGATAGAGAGAAGTTGTTGCAGCTCTAGTTACTGGATATGTTACTCCATTCTCATTAACAATGCATTTTCTCTTCGGTTTAGTGGGGATGTTAAGATCAGAAGTATCAAATGTCATGTGGTCAGTTGCGCCAGAGTCGATAATCCAGCCATCATGATACATGTTTGTTGAAGAAGAAAAAACATAACCCTAGTTACCTAAATCATTTTCACCACTAGGAATAGATGATTCTTGTTGTGACACAAGAGATAGCACTACTAGAAAAAGTAGAATATACATCGTCTCTTAGATATCCATTGCTTTTGGCAACAATGTAAAAGGTGTTTCCTATATCGATTTTAACCAACCGATATCTTTTGATAATATACACATCGGTGTTTTAGCCCAACCGATGTTATAGGCCTGTTTTAAAAAATTTAATCAGCGCGCCTTCCCTGTTTTCCCCCTTAGTTAAATAATTCGTTCCCTATTAATATTCCCCCTTGTTTTTTTGCCTTAGCAAAATTCTCCTCTCTTTTCACACAGATCTTCCCCCTCTTTTCAACAAAATTGAAAATAATTAAAAATTAAAATAAAAAACATAAAACATAATATACTCTTTAAATTAAAACATAAAACATTATCCAAAAACTCTCTTATCTCATATCTCACTCTAGTCGACTGTGCTCTCTCTATGTGGAATGCTCTCTCTCTCTCTCTCTCTCTCTCTCTCTCTCTCTCTCTCTCTCTCTCCCTCTCTCTCTCGCTCTCCCTCTCCCTCTCTCTCTCTCTCTCTCTCTCTCTCTCCACCCCCTCTGTGTGTGTGTGCGCGCGCTGACTGCTCTCTCTATCTCTCTGTTCTCTTATTGAAGTTTAAAGGGTCATCGAAGGTTGTTCAAGTCGGAGGATAAATTTACCTCGGAGTTTAAAGGGTCGTCGGAGTTTAAGTTGGAGTTTAAAGCTAAGTCTGAGTTTAAAGCTAAGTTGGAGGTTAAAGCTTGAATTCGGTAATGTTAGATATTGAGTGCCTCTTGCATAACAGGTAAGTTTTAAACCCTAATTTGAAACCCTAATTTTTTTATTTTTAATTAGATGAATGATTGTTCTTAATGCATGTTACATTGAGCATGTTAATATAAGTTATGTAATTTTTCATATTTTTAATTATTTTCAGTAGTGTTCTAAATTGGGTAATTTTTCAATTTTTTTAATTGTTTTAATTGGGTAATTGGGTAATTGATATTATTTTTAATTGTTACATTAAAACTAATATGTAGATGCATGAATAGTAGTTACAGTCGTTAGTGCTGTTCATTTCTAATTAGCATGCATAAAAGTGAAAATAAATAAATATTACTTATTAAGATTCTATATATTCAGGGATTCTAGCTAGAGATGTTGAGATGCACATAATTGGTCTTTCGATAAACATTATATAAAATTACTCAGACTCTTGTTAGAGCTGCCATCTTGTGAAATTTAATGCTCTTGCTTTAAAGTTGTTGTCACCAAACAATTGCTTAACCTTGTTCTTGATTTCACCTTTACTAATGATGCCATTTTCATTTTTTTCACATGCAATGAGTAATATGATGTTTGTTGCTCTAAATTGGGTAATTTTTCAATATTTTAATTATTTTTAATTGGGTAATTGTGTTTATGTTATATAGTCGTTGTGCTCGCTTAATTAGATTAGTTCTCCCCGATTTTTTATTTATATTTATATGTTGTTGTAATTCATAACTGTTGTGGCTGTAAAAATTATAATTAAAGTAGTTGTTCCGTTTTCCGTAATATATATATATATATATATATATATATTTAACAGAGAACGAGATGTAGACATAGGGAGGAGAGGTTGTATCTCTTACTCCATTTATTCGCTTAATATTAAACATAAGTGCATCCGTATATATATAAATACTCATTGTATGTGTACTGTAATTATCGCTAATGAGTACTAACATATAATCATTATTTCTAGTATAACATACAGTTTAGAAATCAATTAGAGAATATAACCTGACTAGTACATGTATATTGTAATATATTTTATATTGTTTAATCATATATACTATATAGTTGCATTTTATGTATATGACCATGATTTTGTAATTGTACGTTGCTTGTTTTTTTTAATATTTGATCTGAAAATTAGGTAGGAAATAGGTTATCCTACAAATATGGAGAAAGATTGGATTTCGAAAGAGAGGGATTCATTGGTGTATGAATTCGGGGTTGAAAAGTTTTTGATTTACGCCTGATATGGATAGAAAATGTATCATAAAGACACATTAATTACACTTGGGCTTCTTGTCTGAAGTCCTGTACATACCTGTCTGGTCTAAGCTCGTAGCAGACTCAAGACGACCCATGTAGTCAAGACTGTAATAACCCCAATTTTTGGAATTTTTGAAACACGGATGAATAGTAACTTTTGCTGATGATGCTGATTAAGGAAAATTATCAGACCACGCTATATAGGAGTACTGTTATGGAAATTCTAAGATCGTATTAGTATTCCATAAAGTAAATAAGTGTATGTAAAGATCGTCAGAATCCAAATCCGAACACTTTGATTTTTCCCGAAAATCCACCAGATACCGAAAGAATTGAGTATAAGGTAACATGATAAAAGGATTTAAATTCAAGGATTTTTAGAGAGGATCATAAAAGGAATATAAAATATTGAGAAAGGTTTAGGGGAACCTAAGTAATAAGATCCCAGGTATGATCCCTCAAACGATAAACGAAAACAAAAGATAAGCGAACCGTATAACAGATCAGCGGTCATTAGCCAAGTAATTAAGGGATTAATTAAAAAGGTAGTGGATGATGATGTCATCACATGACACAAGCTTGCTTGTATAAGCATGACAAAGGAGTTTTGTTTGTTGGGTGATTTTGGGCCATACAAAATTAACCATGGTAAAAAGGTTAAAACAAATTTCAAGACAAAAAGAAGAATCAACCAAGCAAATAACATAAATCAAAAAGAGAAGAGTTGACTTTGCAAGAAGAAGCTCTCGGCCAAAATAAACACAGCAACTTCAAACTGCCATATCTCCTTCAATACTCACTCAAATGTTGTGTTCTATAGCTCGTTGGAAAGGTATTGAGATGGCTACAACCCATGTTCACAGGTCTCGTCCAAATAAGTATGGTAAGACCCTCATTTTTACAGTTCTTTAAATCGGACTTTTAGAAACTTCAAAGCCTAACATTGTGTTCTTGATTTCTTTGGAAAGATCAAGCTTGTAGGAGGATTTCTAAGGCTTCCTAGCAACTTAACACCTCCCAAGGAAGGTATAAACATCAAACCCTAGCCTTTACTTTATTTGTTAGTAAGTTTAATTGTCGGTTTTGTGAAATGAGAAGCATAGATTTTGATTATTAGTAGTTTGGTTTGATTTGGAAGTGTTTTGGTAATTAAAGCTTGATTATAGTTCATAGGTCTTGATTGTGGTTGTTTGAGTTGAAACTATTAGGTCACACACACACTGTAGAGGGGGTGAATACAGTGTATATTACACTCAAATCGAACTTTAAGAACTTAAGTAACAGAAAACAAACTTTATTGAAACAATAAACTCTGTTACAATATGGAACTGTTACCTCTCAGTGACGAACAAATATCACGAGAGCTGCTAGGGTTACAATGAATAATCTTCTCTAATAATGATAACACTTATAGTGTAAACCCTATGTCTGTGTTTATATACTACACAGTTACAAGATAATCGCTAATTGATATGGAATATAATTCTGCTTCCTAAAATATATCAATCAGATATCTTTTCTTCCAAGTATTCCATTCTTTACAGAATTCCTTCTTCATGCATATCTCTTCTTATGTTTATCTTGATCTTCTTTCCTTTAATCAGCTACTGTCCTTATCTGATTATCCTTCAGTACTTAAGTTCTGATATTTATCTTCTGATGATTATCTCCTGATAACATAAGTACTGATATCCTTAAGTCCTGACTTCCAGTATAAGTACTGATCAACAGTTAAGTACTGATTTATCCTGTTCAGGTAAGATCTGAAAGCTAAACATAAAACATATTAGCCATGACATTATCAAATATATCTAACAATCTCCCCCAACTTGTAAATTAACATAATATACAAGTTTAACAGATATTTGATGATGTCAAAAACATTAAGTACAAATGCATGAGAATTAGACTAGATAACTACAACTTATAGTCCTTAAAGCTTTTACCAATTTCAACTTCTGATAACAACTTCAGTCTGTATAAATATCAGTATTTAAGCAGTTGTAGATCTTCGACTTGGCTTCATCATTTTCTGATCTCTCTGATGTCAGGAGTTGTTCTGAGATAGTTCTTCAATAAACATTTCTCAGCATATCTTAGTTCATCAATCATTCTCCTTTTGACATCTTTAAGCTCTGCAGTATCTTCACCAGTTTGAAAAATTGCAGCTCTGAGATCATTGATCTTTGCTTTTCTCAACTCCTGATCTAGTCTTATGACATAAGCTTTGTCAGACTCCAGATTGAATTCAAGTCCCTTAATACCAAGATATGTTCTGATCTGTGCAGTATTAGGCTTCATATCAACAATATCACCATTGTGATCTCTGTACTTTGGAACATATATGCTGTCAGACTTAACAGATTAAAGCCTTTTCTGTCTCTGAATCTGTTCTTTTAAGTAGTTTGCAGCAGTCTCTGTTATTCTGTCATCCACTTGAAGTAAGAAAAATACATGCTCCAATTCTTCAAAATACTTCAATGGAATGGCATTTTGTCTTATATGATAAACCCTACCATCTGTCATGAAATACAACATGATGTATTCTTTCAAGTAGGTATGGTAAACCATCTGTACAGATTCCAGTTGATTCAATCTCTCAGGAGTTGCTCCAATACCTGGTTCACTCAAGGAAGTTGGATCATTGGTAGTGTTGTGTACTCTTCTTTCATCAGCACTTCCCAATCCAGTTTTATCTCTAGCTTCCTTTCCAGTAACTACTCTTGCTTCAAAACCACTTGCAGTAGTCTTCAAAGATTGAGTCTGTTTTGCTTTAGTGAATCCTAGTAGGAGTGTCTTTGATCTATTTTCTGATATCAAGTTAACTTGAGCTCTGTCAGAGGTTACTTGCTTCTTTTGAATATCAGAACTTACAATTTTTTGACTCTGAACAACTTGAGCCATGTCAGAGGTTGTTTTAAGAACTTTTCTTGAAGTCAGAGCAAGATCATCCTTTTCATCAGTAATTTCTTCTTCCTCAGGAGGTACATAAACCTTGATAGGTTCACCAACCTTTTCTTTACCCTTGGATCTTGGATCTATATGTGGTTGTGATCTAGCCAACGTTGCTTCAGTATGTGTCCTTTCTTTGATCACAATGCCTTTGAGTTTTGGAAGTGAATTTTTACCAGAAGCTTCAGATTTAGATGTGACTTTCTCTGATTTAAGTCTAGCTTCTTCTTCCTTTAAACTTTCCAAGTCCATTCCTGGATTTTCTTGAAGAAATAACTGTCTTGACATTTCCTCATCAAGATCTAGAAGTTCATCAGAACTTATCCTTTTACCAGCAGCAGAACTTATTCTTTTCCCAGTATCAGAACTTGTCCTGTGACTAGCTTGTCTTGATGTAAACCTTCTACCTTGACTATGACCGCTACCCATTCCAGAGTATCCTTGATCATCATTTCCATCATCCTTTCCTTGCAGTGTCTTGTTAGTGTTGCATTTGGACTTAATTACCTTCTCCCCCTTTTTGGCATCAGCAGGTAGTAAAAGAGAGATAAGTAATTCCACTGAGGATTGGATTTCAGTAAGTTGCGATTGCTGAGAAACTTGATTTGTCAGAATTTCATCAATCTGAGCTTGTTGTTTCTCTTGAGTTTTTTCAATATAAGCAATCCTGTCAATGGTAGGTTGAAAGAACTTTTTCTTATCAATTTTCCAAACTTGTTCTTGTTTGATAAAGTTCTCCTGAATCTTGTGTAGCTCTGCATGAGTAGTTGAATGAAGACCTTGTAGATGTTTAGTACTCAATGCAGTGACTCTAAGCTGGGTTTTTAAATCATCAGAATTTAACATTTCATCAGTTTTAGTCAAGTGCTCAGCAAGATGTATTGCAGTTGGAACACATGAAACTGAGTTCCATTCCTTAATCCACTCCTGACCTGCAGGAGTTTCACTCCAAGGTACTGGTGCATCCCCGGTAACAAACTTCTTTACCAGTTCAGACTTAGGAAGAGTCTGTTGAGGAGTATGTCCTGAAGGACCTGCTTCATCAGCATCTACAGTTGGAGCAGCATCACCAGTATCTCCAGCATTTGCAGCATCAAAACTTAAAGAATCAGTATCTTCTGATAAGACAACAGTGTGAGTAGCAATGGAGGCTTCAACATCCTCTAATTGCGGATCTGATACTAAGTTCTGATCAACAGCCATATCCTGATGCTCACCTAAAGTCTGATCATCAGCATCTTGATGCAGAGAAGGTGTTGTTGATAACTCTGGAGTTTGAACAGCATCAGTAACAGGTGTTGTGGAAGGATTATTTGCTGTTGGAGCTTCTAAGAGAAATACTTCAGACACAACCAAGTGTTGAACATCAATATCAGCACTTGTGCCTGGATCAACAAGAGACACAGATGGTGAGTTAGCCTTGTCAGATACAGTTTCCTGAGATGGAGTTGATGGAGAAGAAGTGACTGGAGCAAATTCCTTGTCTTGTGAGATCAGAGATTCCTGATCCCTTTCCTTAGCTGCTTCCTCTTCATCTTTGTGCCCTCCGTTTCTTGTACTTCCTTGTTGATTTGGATTCCTTGGGAGTGTCAGGAACTGTCATTCGTCTAAGCCTCTTGAGAAGCCTAGAACCCCCAATTTCAGAATCCTTCTGAGAAATCTCTTTCTCAGCTTCAGATACAACAGGTTCTCTAGCAGGAACTCTAGCAGGAACCGGTTCCTCAGAATCAGATTCATCGCTCAATGCAATCCTCCTTCTCTTTTGAGATGTTTGAGGAACATTCTTTGTCCTCTTTGGCTTGGAAGATGAAGATTTCACAGTAGGTGCTGAAGATGAAGGTCGAGCAGGCTGTGAAGTGGAGAGATAGGATTTGAGATATGTTCTGAGGGTAGGTTGAGTAGAATGAGAGGTAGGTACTGAGGTTGATGGATTTTGGGTGTTTGGAGTTGGTTTGACATCAGAGTAAACAGATCTATAAGTATCAGGATCAACATTTACCAGGATCTGTTTTACAGACTTAGGAATCTGTAATGGTCTAACCACTTTTTTCGTAGTATCGGCATTTACCAAGTCATTAAAGTATCATTTTGCAACCTTAAAAGGTGGGGTTTGAGTGCTGACTAAATGAGGTTCATCAGTACAATAAGTGTAAATAAGTTGACAGAATCTAGAAAAATAAACAACATCTCGATCCTCTGTCATCCTATCCCCAATAAAACCAATTAAAGCAGTTGCAAAATCAAAATGAGTTTGATTGATAATTGCATACCCGATGTGCTGACTCATAATTGGAATAGCATCAAAATTCGAACATTTGTTCCCAAAAGCTTTGGTGATGCAATCAAAGAAGAAACTCCATTCTCTTCTGATATTAGCCCGTTTCAACTGTCCAAGTTTCGTCAGACTCTTTTCATATCCCAATTCAGCCATTAACTCCCGAAGGGCTGAGTCCTCTGGAATTGAGAAAGTACAATCTTCTGGAAGATGTAAAGCCCTGCGTACTGTACCAGGAGTGACTACAAAGGATGAATCACCCACTTGGAAGATAATAATGGGAGTTCCACGTTGACCACCATCATCAAAAAGTCCAGTCCTCCAAAACCTCAGAACTTGTTGGCTTGAAAAGAATTCAGGCTGTGTTAATGCATACCCAACCTCACTATGTGCAAGAAGATCTTGCACAAAGTGTAATTCAGATGGAGCTTCAGTGTGATCAAGAACTGCAGCATAGTTGTTGGGAACAAACTTAGCTCCATCAATGATTAAATCCTTTGGTGCCATGTGGAAAAAAAATGAGATTCAAGTATGCCTGTTAGGTGTTTGAGATAATGTCTGTATGAAAAACCAACGTGAGAAATAAAGAGAAAGAGAGTAAAAGTAAGGAGAGAGATAAAATATGAAAAAAATAAAAGATTAAAGAAATCTTCTCTCTGTTGTACTTATACTCTGAACAAAAATGTTACCGTTGGACACCTGTCAGACATGCAGTAATAACGGACAGTTACTGGGCTCGAGAAAACAGGAATCAGTACTTACCCATTTGCCTAGTTTCAAGGAAAATCCGTTCCATTTATCAAGAGAAACAGTTTTAATTCAAAATTTAAACCGTTAGCACTGATTGAATTATTTTTCACTGCATCATTAATATTCTAAAAATACATCACATGAAAATGATCAAGATAAATTAGATAAGTAAGTGCTGAAAATGAATCAGAACTTAATATAAAACAAAATTTATATGGTCATCAGAATATCAATCAGGATTTATCAACACAAGATAAAATAACTCAGAGACAAAATCTTGAAGTAAAAACAACTTTCATTAATATATCAAGACAATACATTTATGAAATGGAAATTACATCAATACTTATACAAGATTTTCCCTAAGCTTCTAAACCTAACATCAACAGCCTTAGTCCTAGCTAAGAAGCCTGACAAAGCTGATGATGAAGAAAAACAGGAAGAAGACGAGATTAAGTCATCTTCTTCTTCCTACTCTCGACAAACAGAATGGCGAGTCTGATGATTCGCTCTTGCTGGCGGAGAGCTTCCAGCCTTTCCTCCTCCAATCGCTCCAGATGGCGATGGTAGTCCATATAGAAGAACATAAGGTGTGTCAGTACCTCCTGTGGGACAGAGTCCCATATCTCCTCAGGAATGGCTGTGACATGCCATTCCTGCTGCCACTTGGCACAGCTTAGCTCCATATTGAAGTTTTGGTAGTTCAAAAACATGTTGTATCTGACCATTGTGTTTTTGAAAGAAGAAGTATGAAGATAAGTGTGTGAGAAGAATTTGATGGAAAGACTGATGTGAAGTGGCTGCTTATATAGGCAAGAGAATGCCAGGAGACGCAAAGAAATTGAATGCTGACAGGTAGAATTAATTCTACCTCGTCTCCCTAGACTTTGAAAAAGAATAACATTCATTGGAAAGAGGAATCATGGTTTAAACCGCACAAGAAACAAGAAACAGTGGACTGTTCAAGTACGAATACCATTAATCCTAATCATAGTGACTATTAATCTTCCACTTCAACATATTCTAGTTCGAACTGAGACTGTTATCAAATTTTATTCACAGATAAGCCAAGTAAAGGATTAGACAGAGAAATCAGAACTTAGACCTATACCAGAACTTAACAATCATCAGAACATAATTTCTTAACTCGAAAAAGGAATGCCCATCTTAGTAAATCCTCATACAAGTTCTGAGTTATAGACTTCAGAACTTAATCATCAGAACGTGTAACTAGAACTTGTCCTCAGAATTTGTGCAAAAATGACATAATGACTGTTTATCTAAAATAACATAGACCACCACAGAAATTTTCATCATTCAGATGGAGTGATTAGTGTGTACATTAAGCTAAATAACAGACAAAGAGTAAAGTCTGATTCACTTCAGTACATCTTAGAAATAAGGCATAACTAAAATTTTGCTAAAGAGCTGTCATTGTCCTGAAACCTACTGATGAATGAGTTCATGCTTGAGTCCACCTCAACTATTTTGTGCTAATTTTATGCATCTTTTGAAATTCTATTTTACAGTGGCTTCTCAGTGTAAGTGAGTCACGACTGTTTATCAGAATTTATGCTATTATCAGAGTATTTCTCCAGTAATCATAGAGTATGAAAAGTCACCAAGAAAATATTTTGCTTTTCTAATGCATATCTACTTAATACCAGCAATGCACTTGGGTCGTCCCTTCCACATTTTTACTCTAGATCTCAAAGGAGTACCTGATTTTATTCTTTGATCTTTTTGCTTTTTCTTTTGATAAGTGAGGTTTATCAACATTTAGTACATTCAGCAGTTTTACTAGTATCAGAACTTAACAGATGAGTAGCATTATTCTAATTTGTGACTTAGTAATAAGATATACAAAGTAAACTTAATTAAGCTCAATTATCAGAATTTGCTAGTGTCATAGGGGTTCCACTGAAATAATTACTTCTTACATGGAATCATTTGTTTATTGAAGACTACTAGGTCAGTATCTAGCACAGTTATCCTCATAAGATTGAATAGGTACTTGAACAGACATATCACTTATCAGAGTTTAGAAATATATATCAGACAACAGTCAGTACTTAAAGATATTTATCAATTAAGCACAGAATACACAATGAGATTAATTCTGTAAATACTGAGCATAAAGTCTGATAACACAGAACAAGACTAAGCAGATTTAGAGAAAGAACCTGAAACCATTCCAAGTTCATTTATCAATCTTATAAAAGTAGCTTCACACAGTGGTTTTGTGAAGATATCTGCTAGTTGTTGATCTGTGGGAACAAAATGCAATTCCACTGTACCTTCATCCATATGTTCCCTGATGAAGTGGTACCTGATGCTGATGTGCTTTGTCATAGAGTGTTGAATTGGATTACCTGTCATGGTAATAACACTTTGATTATCACAGTAAATAGGGATTTTGAAATATGTTAACCCATAATCCAGTAACTGGTTCTTCATCCAAAGAATCTGTGCACAACAGCTTCCTGCAGCAATATACTCTGCTTCTGCAGTTGATGTGGAAATTGACTTTTGTTTCTTGCTGTACCAAGAAACCAATCTGCCGCCAAGAAATTGGCAGCTTCCACTTGTGCTTTTCCTGTCAATTTTGCAACCTGCAAAATCTGCATCTGAGTAACCTATTAGTTTAAAATCTGATTCTCTAGGATACCATAATCCCAGAGCAGCTATTCCTTTAAGATACTTAAAGATTCTTTTTACAGCTGTTAAGTGAGGTTCTCTTGGATCTGCTTGAAATTTTGCACAAAGACAGGTAGCATACATGATATCAGGTCTACTAGCAGTTAGATAGAGTAGAGAGCCAATCATACCTCTGTAGTCAGTAATATCTACTGATTTACCGGTATCCTTATCCAGTTTTGTCGCAGTGGCCATTGGAGTAGATGCACTTGAACAATCTTGCATTCCAAATTTCTTCAACAAGTTTCTGGTGTACTTGGTTTGACAAATAAAAGTGCCTTCCTCATTCTGCTTGACTTGAAGGCCCAGAAAATAGCTAAGTTCCCCCATCATACTCATCTGATATCTTGACTGCATTAGTTTGGCAAACTTTTTGCAAAGTTTGTCATTTGTAGATCCAAAAATGATATCATCAACATAAATCTGGACCAGAAGTAAGTCCTTTCCATGGTTGAGGTAGAACAGTGTTTTGCCTATTGTCCCTCTGTTGAATCCACTTTCCAGAAGAAACTGAGCTAAAGTCTCATACCATGCTCTAGGAGCTTGCTTAAGTCCATAAAGTGCTTTATCAAGCCTGTAGACATAATCTGGATGTTTGGTATCTACAAAACCTGGAGGTTGTTCAACATATACCTCCTCCTCCAATTCTCCATTGAGAAAAGCACTTTTCACATCCATTTGAAAGACAGTAAACTTTTTGTGAGCAGCATAAGCCAAGAATATCCTTATGGCTTCTAACCTAGCAACAAGTGCAAATGTTTCCTCATAATCAATTCCCTCCTGTTGAGAATATCCTTTTGCAACCAGCCTTGCCTTATTCCTTGTAATTATGCCATCACTGTCAGTTTTGTTTTTGAATACCCACTTTGTACCAACAACAGACCTATTCTTTGGTCTTGGCTCTAGGGTCCAGACTTTGTTTCTTTCAAATTCATTCAACTCTTCCTGCATTGCTTGCACCCAATCAGCATCTTGAAGAACTTCTTCCACTTTCTTTGGCTCAGTCTGAGAGAGAAAAGAATTGTAAAGACATTCATTTGAAGTACCTGTTCTGGTTCTGACACCTGCATCAGGATTTCCAATTATCAAATCAGGTGTATGTGATTTTGTCCACTTCCTTGCAGATGGAAGGTTTTCTCTAGAACTGGATGCTCCCCCATGATCCATGCTATTTTCATTTTCATTTTCTGATGCTCCCCCTGAAACTATGCTCTCTGAGTTGGATTCTTCAGTATTTAGATTTTCAGCACTATCAGAACTTGGCTTATCAGAACTTGACGAATCAGAATTTGAAGAGCCAGATGCATGTTCTGATGTTTCTTGAGATGTGGTAGAATCTTGAGTATGCTTCCCCTGCATAGGTGCATCTTTCTTTGACGTAGTCTCCACAGTTTCAATAACATCAGAGTTTAATCCATCAGAGTTTACAGTATCAGGACTTAGACTGTCAGGATTTTCTGTATCAGAATTTGAGTCTTCATTTTCAAATCTCAGCTGATCATGGTCAATGAAATCTTCAAGACCAATAATCTTTTTATCATCAAAAGAGACATTGATAGATTCCATGACCGCTTTTGTTCTCAAATTATAGACTCTGAAGGCTTTTGTGGAAAGTGGATATCCAACAAAGATTCCTTCATCAGCTTTTAGATCAAACTTTGATAGCTGTTCAGGATGAGTCTTGAGAACAAAACACTTGCATCCAAATACATGAAAATATTTCAGATTTGGCTTCTTTTTCTTCACCATCTCATATGGTGTTTTTCCATGCTTGTTAATGAGTGTTGCATTTTGAGTAAAACAAGCAGTCTGTACAGCTTCAGCCCAGAAATAGGTTGGAAGCTTTGCTTCTTCAAGCATTGTACGTGCAGCTTCAATGAGAGTTCTATTCTTCCTTTCAACAACTCCATTTTGCTGTGGAGTTCCAGGAGCAGAAAATTCCTGCTTTATTCCATGGCTTTTGCAGAACTCTTCCATTATCAAATTCTTGAACTCAGTGCCATTATCACTCCCTAAAACTTTCACAGAGTCTTTGACCATTTTATCCAGATGTTTGATATGATCAATCAAGGTTGATGCAGTTTCACTTTTTGTATGCAAGTAATACACCCATGTGTATCTGGTGAACTCATCCACTATGACCAATGCATACTTCTTCTTTGCAATAGACATGACATTTACTGGACCAAATAGATCAACATGTAGTAGATGATAAGGCTCAAGAATTGATGATTCAGTCTTGCTCTTGAATGAAGATTTTCTTTGTTTGGCTTTCTGACATTAATCACAAAGACCATCAGGAGCAAATACTGTGTTTGGCAATCCTCTCACAAGATCTTTCTTGACCAGTTCATTTATATTGTTGAAATTTAAATGAGAGAGTTTCTTATGCCAATTCCAGCTTTCTTCAATTGATGCTCTACTCATCAGACAGATTGCAGAACCATCAGTACTTGTTGAAAGCTTAGCTTCATAAATGTTACCACGCCTGTATCCTTTCAGAACAACTTTGCCTTTAGATTTACTCATAATTTCACAGTGTTCTTCAAAGAAATCAACATGATAACCTCTGTCACAGATTTGACTTATACTCAGTAGGTTGTGTTTAAGTCCTGAGACTAGAGCTACTTGTTTAATTATGACATTTCCAAGATCGATATTGCCATATCCCAATGTTTTTCCAATGTTGCCATCTCCATAAGAAACACTTGGGCCAGCTTTCTCCACAAAGTCTGATAGCAGGGCCTTATTTCCAGTCATATGTCCTGAACATCCACTGTCCAGAACTAGAATATTTTTCCTGTTGCCCTGCAATCACAAAGACCACTAATTATTAATTTTAAGGACCCAGACTTGCTTGGATCCTTTGGCCTTATTAAGTTTATTAACATTTGCAGCGGATTTAGCATCAGAGTTTATGTTAATAATTTTCTTATTAGAACTTACACTATCAGACTTTGAATCAAAATTTACACTAGAAGGAACAATGGAAACTTTCTTCAGAGAAGGTTTTATTTGATAATAATCATAGTACAAGCTATGATATTCCTTATAAGTATAAATGGAATGCCATAAACTACCATAATGAAAACAAGGATTTTGTGGTTTGTATCTAACAGATTGACTCTTAACTCCTGACTTTGAAGGTAAGGAGTTAATATTCTTATTCTTCCTGCAAAAAAAAGCCAGATGGTTAGAACTTCCACAGTTATGACATGTTTTACTAGAAGCATCAGGAACAGGTTTATAATTATTGCTTTTATTCACACCTTCCTTTCCATTCCTATTTTTCCTAGGTGATTTTACCTTGTTTGCATTCTTGACATCTTTCAGCTTATGCTTAAGCTGCTTCTTTGTCATTAAGCCTATGCTCACTTTAGCTGTCTTTTCCTGTTTTGGTTTGTCAGAAGTTAATTTCTTTATAACTTCTGATTTTTCATTTTCAGACTTTACAGTTACAAACTTAACAGGTTTTAACTTTGGCTTTTGCTTATCAACAGACTTAATTTCTTCAGTTCCTTTATCTTTCTTATCTTCTCCATAACCTAAGCCCTTTTTCCAGTTTCCACTACTTAGCAAATTTTGAGTTGTTTTGCCAGAGTTAGTCCAAGTCCTGATAATCTCTCTTTCCTTTTCTAACTCAGTTTTTAGAGATTCATTTAATTTTAGCACTTCATTCCTAACATAAAAAGCATCATCTCTATCCTTCTGAGTTTGATGGAACATGACTAACTCTTTTTCTAAGAAATCATTTCTTTTCTTAAATGCAAGATTTTCAGAAGTTAATCTTTCACATGTTAAAGTTTGATCTCTATAACTAACAAACATGGTTTTAAGATATCTTCTCAACTCATTAATATCATCAGTATGAAAAGCATAAGTAGTCTGAGGTACCTTTGTTTCAGCAGCTTCAGAACTGCTCTCAGCACTTTCTTTATCAGCATTTGCCATCAATGCATAGTTTTCATCACTTTCAGAGTCAGAGGTGTCTGTCCAGCTTTTCTGCTTTGTGACAAGAGCCTTGCCTTTGTCACCCTTTACCTTCTTGCAGTCAGGAGATATGTGGCCTTTCTCACCACAGTTATAGCATTTAACATTGGTGTAATATCCTCTGTCAGACTTTCCTCCTCTGCCTTCAGATCTTCTGAAATTCTTCTTATCAGAACTTATGCCTTTCCTGGAAAACTTCTTTCCCTTCCTGAACTTCCTGTATGCAATCTTTGTGATTCCTTTCACCATAAGAGCACACAGCTTCATCATCTCCTCATCAGCATCAGTCTCAGGCAAGCTTTCAGAATCTGAGTCATCATCACTCTCAGAACTTGATGACTCAGTATCAGACTTTATGAAAAGAGCTTTACCCTTGTCTTTCTTTGAGGAAGCTGCTTTGGGGAATTCTTCTTCAGCCTTAAGAGCAACTGTCCTTGACTTTCCTCCTTTCCTCTTGCTTCTTTGTTCCATCTCCAGCTCATGAGTCTTGAGCATTCCATAGATTTCGTCAAGAGTTTTTTCATCAAGATTGTAGTTGTCTCTTATTGTCGTTGCCTTCAAATCCCAGCATTCAGGAAGAGCTAACAGGAACTTAAGGTTTGAATCTTCAAGATAATACTCTTTATCAACCAATGACAAATTATTCAAAAGTTTGACAAATCTATCATATAAATCATTCAATGACTCATTAGTCTTTGAGTCAAAGTGTTCATACTCTTGAGTGAGTATTGTCTTCCTGTTCTTCTTAATTGTGTCAATTCCCTGACACCTTGTTTCCAGAGCATCCCATATCTCTTTAGCAGTCTTGCAGTTGATTACCCTGTTTGACATTACATTATCAATGGCACTGTGCAGTAAGTGTCGTACCTTAGCATCCTTAGCAATTGATGCTATGTCTTCAGCAGTATAATCACTCTTCTCTTTTGGTACGGTCTTTGCTGCTTCACCTGCAACTGCAACAGCAAGCTTGGTTGGTTTGTGAGGGCCTTCCTTGATTCTATCAAGGTATTCTGGATCTGTTGCTTCCAGGAACATGGTCATCCTTACCTTCCATATGGGATATTCAGATGGTCTCAGTATGGGAACTCTGATGGTCTCATACCGACTCTGAATTTGTGTCTTTGGTGATTCCTCAGTTTTGGTAGGCTTAGTTGGAGTTTCTGTGTCCGACATGATTGTGTTTGGATCTTTAACTGTATGTATGTTAACAGATAGGCTCTGATACCAATTGTTAGGTCACACACACACTGTAGAGGGGGTGAATACAGTGTATAGTACACTCAAATCGAACTTTAAGAACTTAAGTAACAAAAAACAAACTTTATTGAAACAATAAACTCTGTCACAGTATGGAACTGTTACCTCTCAGTGACGAACAAATATCACGAGAGCTGCTAGGGTAACAATGAATAATCTTCTCTAATAATGATAACACTTATAGTGTAAACCCTATGTCTGTGTTTATATACTACACAGTTACAAGATAATCGCTAATTGATATGGAATATAATTCTGCTTCCTAAAATATATCAATCAGATATCTTTTCTTCCAATTATTCCATTCTTTACAGAATTCCTTCTTCATGCATATCTCTTCTTATGTTTATCTTGATCTTCTTTCCTTTAATCAGCTACTGTCCTTATCTGATTATCCTTCAGCACTTAAGTTCTGATATTTATCTTCTGATGATTATCTCCTGATAACATAAGTACTGATATCCTTAAGTCCTGACTTCCAGTATAAGTACTGATCAACAGTTAAGTACTGATTTATCCTGTTCAAGTAAGATCTGAAAGCTAAACATAAAACATATTAGCCATGACATTGTCAAATATATCTAACAGAAACACTTGGAGGTTATGGAATGATGTGATATGGTTTAGGTGAAGTTTTGTTGTATTGATGGTTATGAGTTGGTTGGTGGTTGATTGGAGTAGTTTAAACTTTGGTAATCGCGTAAACGTAGTCATCGTAATGCCCGATTTACCTTAGACTGTTTTCGTTATTAACTTCAGGACCGGTGAACTCACTGTAAGATTCTTACCATTGTCATGTTTATATAGTTCATGTTACGAGCTTCGTTTTGATATGTGGTTCGTTTGAATCCGATGTACGGTTTAGGAGAAACGACCATTTTAAGTAACGGCGTTTCGCGAACGAACCATTACCCCTCGCCTTACTTTGAAACCTTGGTTAAGGACATTAAATGACTAATTGGGATACGAAACAATTATGTTAAGTGGATTAGTCAGTTGGTAAGGTACTCACGAAAGAATCTCCTTAAAACTCTTAATGGTTAATTTATTAAAAATGGTGGAGCCGAGGGTACTCGAACGACTTAGGTGATTCGTTAAGCGTAGGAGTGACCATAAGCGAACATTAGGGTTCAATTGGTTAAAGTCTAGTTTCTTAAGCGACCGGAGTTTAATTCCAACTTATGTTGTTGTTCATAGGTTATCGGACCCACTCTAAGTTTAAGTCTATCCGGGAGTACTCAGACAAGTTTTCTACCTGTTATACTGTTGTGGTGATGTATATATGTATATGCATTATCTTGTGATAGATGCATGTTGGTTAATTAGCAAATTTTGCGATATATTGAAGCATGCTGAGATGGTATATATATGCATGTATGTTTCATAATTTGGTTATCTATCTGTTGATTTCAATGCTTATAGTTGCATAATACCTATGCTAGAGATAAACAGTAGTTGCGTATACCCTCAGTATAGGGGACCCAAAGGTGAACATTTTTTTCTAAACCGGGAGTCAATTTTCCCGAGTATAATATATATATATATATATATTATATATATATTGATATAGTTTTCAAAACTATTAATCGAATAAGGTTTATTCGATAACTTTATTTTATTTATTTAATGAAGATTATTTTGAATATTCATTCGAGGGCTTATGACTCCCTTTATTTTATTAATGAATATTATTTTGAATATTCATTCGAGAGCTTATGACTCCGTTTATTTTATTAATGAATATTATTTTGAATATTCATTCGAGGGCTTATGACTCCCTTTATTTTATTAATGAATATTATTTTGAATATTCATTCGAGGGCTTATGACTCCCTTTATTTTATTAATGAATATTATTTTGAATATTCATTCGAGAGCTTATGACTCCATTTATTTTATTAATGAATATTATTTCGAATATTCATTCGAGGGCTTATGACTCCCTTTATTTTATTAATAAATATTATTTTGAATATTCATTCGAGGGCTTATGACTCCCTTTATTTTATTAATGAATATTATTTTGAATATTCATTCGAGGGCTTATGACTCCCTTTATTTTATTAATGAATATTATTTTGAATATTCATTCGAGGGCTTATGACTCCCTTTATTTTATTAATGAATATTATTTTGAATATTCATTCGAAGGCTTATGACTCCGTTTATTTTATTAATGAATATTATTTTGAATATTCATTCGAGGGCTTATGACTCCACTTATTTTATTAAATAATATTCTTTATTTTGTTAAAGAATAATGTTTCGATAATCAAACTTACTTTTGATTATTCAAATAAAGATAGTACTTTCGTATAAGTATATCTTTGGTTATTTAATATTCATTTCAAGTATGAGTTTTAACACTTCTACTTCGATTATTTTTATAGAGATTATCCTTTTTGGGAATATTATTTAAATAATAATATTCAGATATTTTCTAATATATTGGGACTGATTTATTTTAATAAATCAGCAGTACTCCAAACATTCTTAAAAATATATCGAGTCTTCGAAATGATTTTAAAAGTTAGAGCGGATCCTAAAACTCATTTTTATATTTAAGATCTTCCTTTCGAAGGGGATTTAAATATTCGCTCAAAACCTGAGGGATCCGGCTCTGTGGTGTATTTTATATTCGCAGCGAGGTTGCTGTTTTGATAAATGAATTGATTACTTACCCAAAGTTCGGGAAGTAAGTCCATCTATTGAGTCGGCATAAGTAACATGGGCTCAGAGGGAGTCCATGAAAGTGTATGTGGCTCAGTGGGAGTCCATCAAATGCGTAAGTGGCTGAGTGGCAGTCCATCATAAGGTACTATTGCGACCAGGGTGATGACCAGTGGGGAATTCGTCCATCTACTAGTAGAAAAGGTTACTTATTGGTATCTTTGCCTTATCAGCAAGATATCAGGTTTATGCCAAGGTTTTCTCCTTTCCAAATTCATTGGATATTGCAACTCTGTTTATAATTTTCATAACAGAGGTTTTCAAGGAGTGTATGAAATGTATATATATATATATATAAGTGTATATATATATATACCGGGACTTAATGAAGTACCTCGTAACTTTATTATTTATAATGATATTCAAAGATTGAATCTATTCAAATCTTTTCTTGTAGTCTCATCAGTGTGATGAACTTTTGAAACTGATTATAACTTGAACGGTGGTAGTTCAAGTAGTATTTGGAAAAGATATAAGTATATTGGAGTATCTTGTAACTTCATCTTTTAAACTTATATCTGGTTAATGATTATCTTATGCATGACAAAGATTTTCACAAAATCGTTGAGACAAGGTTAGATATATGAGATCACCTTGCAACGATATTTTTATACAGTTATAAACTGGAACTTTGTGTATATTAGGCATGGAAGAGGACTTCCAAGATTTTGAAAAGTATATAAGTATATATACTGAATATTTTGCGACTTCGTCGCATTAAGATATCAAACTTGGTTCATTTCTTCTTGACCAAGACTTTCATGAGTACTATGAGAATGCTCATATATTGTTAATTATTATATATATTATATCGGTGGGCTTGTTGCTCACCCTTGATTTCTTCTTCATCACACAACAACAGATAGAAAAGATGAACAAGACCAAGCTCCCGATTCGGAAGCGGTTAGGAAACGTTCCGCAGTTTCCTATAGGCGTTGATGCCGTTATAGCCGAGGTAGGATCTACCAATAGGCTAGGCTTTCAACTTTTGATGTACCAGACTAATGTATATTTATGAATTGTAATAATGGCAAGGAAATGTAAATTTATTCAGAAACCCTTTTAAGGTGTAATGGCATATAATTGTGGAATAAAGTGACTTGTATTATTTTTTTGGTATTCATCTCTGAGACTATAACTTGTGGTGTGTGTGTATATTGTGGGGTCACAGTATGTAGTAGTTGGTTGTTTATTAAGATTAAGTGTTATTAAGGGAAATGGAACTCGTCACAACCCGGATCCCCGACCCCGGATTTGGGGGTGTTACAGAAATGGTATCAGAGCCAAGCGTTATAAACCTCAGAGATGATGTGACGTTAAGATAATAAGTTCACTAAGATAATAAGAACTCTTTCCAAGTTCATAGTTGGGCTACCTAACGTAGTAATGACAGTTAAAACCCTTATGGGAACCCTTATAAATATCATGATAGAAGCGTAGTTCGTTATCGTATATGGTAGCGGGACTCCGAACCCTGAGGTTGAGGAGCAACAGCGCAATGATGTTTTATTACTGATTGGGGATCAGATTATGGATCCAATGGAACACCCTAATGAGGGACCGGATGATATTCATATTGAGGATGTAGCGGTTGAGGATGTTATCCCAGAAAGGATTGTTGTTGAGAAGGATCTCGTGGAGGATCCTAACAAGACTGAAGAGATGATCGCCGAGGAATTGATAACCATGGTTAGGGAAACTACCAGAGGTAGGATTTGCCGGTCACTACCGGAGGTTCGTTCAAGTTTGTAAAGATAGTAGCCCCTTTAACGCGGCTTACTCGTAAGATGGAGAAGTTTGAATGGACAGAGAAATGCGAGAAAAGCTTTTAAGAACTAAAGCAAAGGTTGGTGACGACTCCTATGTTGGCATTGCCGGATGGAAAAAAGGAGATTTTGTGAATTGTAATGACGCTTCGCATAAAGAATTAGGGTGCTTCTTATACAGCACAACAAGGTAATCGCATACGCATCAAGATAATTAAGGGAATATAAAATTCGATATCCCCACCCATGAGCTTGGGCTCGTGGCAATAGTTTTGCCCTAAAGATTTGAGGCACTACTTGTATGGAGAGAAGTTCGAGATTCACAAACCATAGGAGCTCTAGTACATTTTTATGTAGAAAGAGCTCAACATACGCCAGATGAGGCGGTTAGAGCTAATCAAGAATTATGATTGGGAGATTCTTTATCATTCGGGGAAAGCCAATGTGGTGGCTGATGCCCTTAGTAAAAAGGAGAGACTCAAGATGATAATGTCTTTTGGAGAGTTTATAAGAGATTTTGAGAAAATGGAAATAGAAGTGAAGGTAACCGGAGCCGGTACCGAAAAGCTGTTTGAGATTGCAATACAGTTCGAATTATCGGAAAAGAACATATTTTGCCAGAAAAAGTGATGAATGAAGGCAGAGAGCCAACAATTAGATAAAAGATTAATACCGAGAAAGATGATAAGGGAATAATGAGGTATTCCTACAGAATTTGGGTTCCAAATGTTCAAGAGCTTAAAGATGAGATCTTAGATGAAAGCTAGTTTGAGGAATAAGATTTAGAGCAAACCCTGAACGTGATAGTCAGGGAGGTTGACATCAAGATAGAAGAACCCATAACATAATGAAATGGAAAACAAGGATTTTAACGTATAAGATAACCCTGATTGTGGGAGAAGGATGAAACATTTCATACTGAGAAAACAGAAGTCGAGCAAGATAGGGAGAACCGAGATGGTACTCCTATGGGGCAATTCATGGACCTGCCTAAACAAAAATTATACTTTTATTCCCAAACACCACCCTGAGGAAACAATGCAGTGGGAAATTCTTTCAGGACCTTTAAGTCACTAAGCTTTCAGAGTTCCAAGGAACAAGTTGACCTAGCCGAGGCAAGAGCCTGGACAAAGGAAATAGAGAAATGATTTTATATTCTAAATGATTGATGAAGCGCAAAACACTGTTTTTGTCACTTACCCTCCTAAGAGAGAGACCACCCGCTGGTGAAAGACCAAGAAAGGCACGGAGCCAGAGGTTAGAATAAACTGATTAAAGTTCAATCAATTGTTTTCGGGAAAGTAATTCCCAAGGTTATGGAGATAGTGTAAAAGCTTTAGAGCCAGAACAAAGGCGGACGAGTATGATGAATTATGAAGCTAAGTTGTAAAAGTTGTTAAGATTCGTTCTGATGACAAGAATCCCAGAACGATGTGATGTTTGAAGTCAATGATTAGTGGGTTCATGAAATAATGATAAGAGAAAGGAAAATAAAAAGAAACTGAAGTGGAAAGGAATATAAAGGCAATAGAGTTTGAGGAATGATAAGGGAGTTGGGTATGAGGAAACCCTAAAGACTCGTAGTAATAGAAATAGAAAAGTATATGATCGTCAGGATGAAGATGATTCACCATGAGTTAAAGTTGATGGTTGAAGGCATAAGAGATATATATGTTGTACCCCTTCAAGTTGGAAGGATTCGGGGAAACCTTGAGATAGTTCGAAGGATAAATAATGAGACGCGGATAGACTGAGGAGACAAGAAAGTAAGAAATTAGGAAAATTGGATGAAGGAAGTGACCTTCAAGAAAGTGAAGTGTAAGACCGGGGGCATGATACCCAGAAAGGGAGACACCGGGTATGAAAGATATCCCAACATTGAGATGACTGTTGAGATAAACAACAAAAGAAAATAAGGATTTATTAAGAAGAAGTTCACGTTGAACACGACCAATATCTTCTAGAACATCCCTGTTATCATTACTAAATCAGGCAAGAAAAGCGGATAACCGTTGTTATCTTTTGGAGGCCATATTGGTTGACCTCATTTTGAATAAGGATATTATTGTAAAATTTGGTATAGACTATCGAGATGGGAATGATTAAATAAGATAATCTATCAAGGATATATGACTTGATTTATCCATGGAAGGATGCATGTACTTTTTCTAAAGGTGGAATTAAGGATAGAACATCGGTAACTTAAAATGAATCCTAGGGGAATGCATAAAGGTTGGCATTTCACCCTTAATAGGGATAGTATGAGTTTGACAGTATGAATTGGAAAGGATTATGGTAACAACAACCTTTAAGGATCAGTGGAGAAATTTTTCAGAAGTATATACACAATGATTCTGGTATTAGTAAATGGTATTTTGATATGCCCTGTATCTAGGGAATACAGGAGGAACGATTCAAGAATAACCTAAGAGGTTTTACAAGAAAAAAAAGTAATATTCAAAGTTCTCAAGAAGAGAAATTTTGATAAAGGAAATATGAACCTCTAAAAGACCGAGGCAATAACTTATGGAAAAATGGTGATATATTTTCTCACCAAAGCGTAAGGAAGAGCATTTTCACGCAAGTAGTGATTGGAAATGAGGTAGAAAAATTTAGTTGAAGATCATTTAAAAGACATGGATTGTAAGGAAATTTTACTATCAGGAAAGGCCAAAGAGGTGGCCGACACTTTAACTGTAAGAGGACAATTATAGGCGCTCGTGCCAAAGGAATACAGCGATGATGGTTAAAGTCGTGAAGGTTGTATTATGGTATGAAGGATTGACATTCCTTCTGATGATTGTGCGATACTCAACCATAATAGTAGTTTGGTAAAGATTTAATTTATGCAACCGCCGTAAGAGGGCTATCTATCTTAGAAGGTCATATCTTGAGATAAGCCAGGGCCATATTATGAAAGAACTAAATGAACCCTTGAGTTTCTAGTCTCTTATTGAGGACATATGATTAGGAATGGTATTAACCTGTTATCGTTGCTTTGATTGAAACTCTTCTGCAATTTTATCTGCTTCATGTCATGAAAGTACGTCAGGATCTGGAGTGTTCTTCATGAATTATGAATGGTGATTATGTTAACTCCTTAGAAGAATTTGATACGACAGGTATGGACTCCGTATGGTTAGCTATTAAGATCCAAGGAAAACGAATGACTACAGTGGGTCAGCGATGGACCATAGTAATGCCGCAATGATTCCGCGAGTAATGAGTCGATTACAACCGTAAGAGTTGTATTAGAATGGATGTTGAGATTGAGTACCACTAATCGGGCCGTGGTGATGTATAAGTTATCATTGATAGACTAATCAAGTCGATTATCTACCTATTGAATATTTATTCCTTCTTAGGAATAGAGAGTCGTATTATTACGAAAAAGGTTGCGGTGCAAGCATAGAATTCTAGTAACGATGATGTCTAGAATGAAATCCCAGATTCAATTTTCGATGTCAAGGGAGTTTCAAAGGTGATTGTGTATAAGCTCGAGGAAGAGCATGGGTCCATAGAATGATGGACGGAATATCAAAAATAATTAGGCATGTGAAATACGATGCTATAATGCTTAATGTTGATTTATATACATATATGTTTTGTTCTCCTATGATAAACCTCTATAGTTCAGAGGTAGATTTCAAGCCAGATATTTTGTGGCGGTATATATTTTAATATATATACAATTCTCTTCAATTCGTTCTTTTCTCTCCTTTTCATTTCATGTAAGCTGAGAAGAACAACCCTTCCAGAAGGGGAGGTATTGCCGAATGACTATCTATCTGTGTGATAGAAGCCTAGTAGGATACCATCTATTGTTTAATTGCTTGTCAAGTACTAAAGGCTGGCCACCTTCTATACTAACTATGCGATATAACAAGTGTTCATGATCATAGTGATCTCTCAACAAATTCCTTTACTTCTATATGATGGATCAAGCTTTCGAAGATAGAAGCAGCTAGAAAGGAAGTAGTATCAGTACGGTGGTATTCTGATTCTAACACGTTCGTGATACTAAGGTTGACGTGGTTATTAAAAGGTTATAGAACGCTAACGAGCAAAAGTGTAACCAGTATAGTATTATGTACGGAAGATAGTAACGACTACGAACTGGAAAAGAATGGGTATTGAGAAGCAAAAGCTATAATGCTAGAAGCTATGATGAGAGTCGGTGCAATAGACTTGAAAGAATTTGGAATGATCACTTAACGCGGATTAAGTTTTCTCACGATAATCGATCGTATATCAGTATCGAGGTATCGCCTTATAAGATCCTTGAGGGAAGACAATGTCGATCTCCCTTATGATAGGATGAAGTTGGAGAGCATAAGATGCTCGGACCAGCAATGGTCCAAAGGACCAAGAATATAATAGATTTAATCAGAGGACGGCTGGTAGTAGCCCAAGATGGGCACACGAAGTATGTTGATTTGACACAAAAGGACAAAGAATAGGAAGTATGGGACCTAGTGCTGTTATAGGTATTCCCTTAGAAAGGATGGATAAGGTTCGGAAAGAAAGGAAAGCTAAGCCCACGAATTGTTGGACCCTGGGATATATTAAGACGTATTGGGAAATTAGCATATGAGCTAGCCCTACCCCCGAACATGTAGCAAGTTTATAACGTGTTTCACATATCAATGTTGAGGAAGTGTAATTCGGATGCCAGACAAATAGGGGCATATGAGCGCATAGACATGCAACCAGACGTAACCTATATGGAGCAACCAGGAAGGGTTATAGATTGAAAAGGAACAAGTGCTTAGGAGAAGGGTTATCAAACTAGTCAGAGTTTGATGGTAGAACCACAATGTAGGAAAATTTACTTGAGAGTTAGAAAGTGCAATGCTAAGAGAGCATCCCTATTTATTTTCTATCCGATTGATTCCGGGACGGAATTCTTTTAAGGAGGGGAGACTGTAATAACCCCAATTTTTGGAATTTTTGAAACACGGATGAATAGTAACTTTTGCTGATGATGCTGATTAAGGAAAATTATCAGACCACGCTATATAGGAGTACTGTTATGGAAATTCTAAGATCGTATTAGTATTCCATAAAGTAAATAAGTGTATGTAAAGATCGTCAGAATTCAAATCCGAATACTTTGATTTTTCCCGAAAATCCACCAGATACCGAAAGAATTGAGTATAAGGTAACATGATAAAAATGATTTAAATTCAAGAAGTTTTAGAGAGGATCATAAAAGAAATATAAAATATTGAGAAAGGTTTAGGGGAACCTAAGTAATAAGATCTCAGGTATGATCCCTCAAACGATAAACAAAAACAAAAGATAAGCGAACCGTATAACAGATCAGCGGTCATTAGCCAAGTAATTAAGGGATTAATCAAAAAGGTAGTGGATGATGATGTCATCACATGACACAAGCTTGCTTGCATAAACATGACAAAGGAGTTTTGTTTGTTGGGTGATTTTGGGCCATAGAAAATTAACCATGGTAAAAAGGTTAAAACAAATTTCAAGACAAAAAGAAGAATCAACCAAGCAAATAACATAAATCAAAAAGAGAAGAGTTGACTTTGCAAGAAGAAGCTCTCGGCCAAAATAAACACAGCAACTTCAAACTGCCATATCTCCTTCAATACTCACTCAAATGTTGTGTTCTATAGCTCGTTGGAAAGGTATTCAGATGGCCTACAACTCTTGTTCATAAGTCTCGTCTAAATAAGTATGGTAAGACCCTCATTTTTACAATTCTTTAAATCGTACTTTTAGAAACTTCAAAGCCTAACTTTGTGTTCTTGATTTCTTTGGAAAGATCAAGCTTGTAGGAGGCTTCCTAAGGCTTCCTAGCAACTTAACACCTCCCAAGAAAGGTATAAACATCAAACCCTAGCCTTTACTTTATTTGTTAGTAAGTTTAATTGTCGGTTTTGTGAAATGAGAAGCATAGATTGTGATTATTAGTAGTTTGGTTTGATTTGGAAGTGTTTTGGTAATTAAAGCTTGATTATAGTTCATAGGTCTTGATTGTGGTTGTTTGAGTTGAAAAACTTGGAGGTTATGGACTGATGTGATATGGTTTAGGTGAAGTTTTGTTGTATTGATGGTTATGAGTTGGTTGGTGGTTGATTGGAGTAGTTTAAACTTTGGTAATCGCGTAAATATAGTCATCGTAATGCCCGATTTACCTTAGACTGTTTTTGTTATTAACTTCAGGACCGGTGAACTCACTGTAAGATTCTTACCATTGTCATGTTTATATAGTTCATGTTACGAGCTTCGTTTTGATATGTGGTTCGTTTGAATCCGATGTACGGTTTAGGAGAAACGACCGTTTTAAGTAACGGCGTTTCGCGAACGAACCATTACCCCTCGCCTTACTTTGAAACCTTGGTTAAGGACATTAAATGACTAACTGGGATATGAAACAATTATGTTAAGTGGATTAGGCAGTTGGTAAGGTACTCGCGAAAGAATCTCCTTAAAACTCTTAATGGTTAATTTATTAAAAATGGTGGAGCCGAGGGTACTCGAACGACTTAGGTGATTCGTTAAGCGTAGGAGTGACCATAAGCGAACGTTAGGGTTCAATTGGTTAAAGTCTAGTTTCTTAAGCGACCGGGGTTTAATTTCAACTTATGTTGTTGTTCATAGGTTATCGGACCCACTCTAAGCTTAAGTCTATCCGGGAGCACTCAGGCAAGTTTTCTACCTGTTATACTGTTGTGGTGATGTATATATGTATATGCATTATCTTGTGATAGATGCATGTTGGTTAATTAGCAAATTTTGCGATATATTGAAGCATTCTGAGATGATATATATATATGCATGTATGTTTCGTAATCTGGTTATCTATCTGTTGATTTCAATGCTTATAGTTGCATAATACCTATGCTAGAGATAAGCAGTAGTTGCGTATACCCTCAGTATAGGGGACCCAAAGGTGAACATTTTTTTCTAAACCGGGAGTCGATGTTCCCGAGTATAATATATATATATATGTATATATTTATATATATATTGATATATTTTTCAAAACTATTAATCGAATAAGGTTTATTCAATAACTTTATTTTATTTATTTAATGAATATTATTTTGAATATTCATTCGAGGGCTTATGACTCCCTTTATTTTATTAATGAATATTATTTTGAATATTCATTCGAGGGCTTATGACTCCGTTTATTTTATTAATGAATATTATTTTGAATATTCATTCGAGGGCTTATGACTCCCTTTATTTTATTAATGAATATTATTTGAATATTTATTCGAGGGATTATGACTCCCTTTATTTTATTCATGAATATTATTTGGAATATTCATTCGAGGGCTTATGACTCCATTTATTTTATTAATGAATATTATTTCGAATATTCATTCGAGGGCTTATGACTCCCTTTATTTTATTAATGAATATTATTTTGAATATTCATTCGAGGGCTTATGACTCCCTTTATTTTATTAATGAATATTATTTTGAATATTCATTCGAGGGCTTATGACTCCCTTTATTTTATTAATGAATATTATTTTGAATATTCATTCGAGGGCTTATGACTCCGCTTATTTTATTAAATAATATTCTTTATTTTATTAAAGAATAATATTTCGATAGTCAAACTTACTTTTGATTATTCAAATAAAGATAGTACTTTCGTATAAGTATATCTTTGGTTATTTAATATTCATTTCAAGTATGAGTTTTAACACTTCTACTTCGATTATTTTTATAGAGATTATCCTTTTTGGGAATATTATTTAAATAATAATATTCAGATATTTTCTAATATATTGGGACTGATTTATTTTAATAAATCAGCAGTACTCCAAACATTCTTAAAAATGTTTCGAGTCTTCGAAATGATTTTAAAAGTTAGAGCGGATCCCAAAACTCATTTTTATATTTAAGATCCTCCTTTCGAAGGGGATTTAAATATTCGCTCTAAACCTGAGGGATCTGGCTCTGTGGTGTATTTTATATTCGCAACGAGGTTGCTGTTTTGATAAATGAATTGATTACTTACCCAAAGTTCGGGAAGTAAGTCCATCTATTGAGTCGGCATAAGCAACATGGGCTCAGAGGGCGTCCATGAAAGTGTAAGTGGCTCAGTGGGAGTCCATCAAATGCGTAAGTGGCTGAGTGGCAGTCCAGCATAAGGTCTTATTGTGGCCAGGGTGATGACCAGTGGGGAATTCGTCCATTTATTAGTAGAAAAGGTTACTAATTGGTATCTTTGCCTGATCAGCAAGATATCAGGTTTATGCCAAGGTTTTCTCCTTTCCAAATTCATTGGATATTGCAACTCTGTTTATAATTTTCATAACAGAGGTTTCAATGAGTGTATGAAATGTATATATATATATAAGTGTATATATATATATCGGGACTTAATGAAGTACCTCGTAACTTCATTATTTGTAATGATATTCAAAGATTGAATCTATTCAAATCTTGTCTTGTAGTCTCATCAGTGTGATGAACTTTTCAAACTGATTATAACTTGAGCGGTGGTAGTTCAAGTAGTATTTGGAAAATATATAAGTATATTGGAGTATCTTGTAACTTCATCTTTTAAACTTATATCTGGTTAATGATTATCTTATACATGACAAAGATTTTCACAAAAACGTTGAGACAAGGTTAGATATATGAGATGACCTTGCAACGATATTTTTATACAGTTATAAACTAGAACCCTGTGTATATTAGGCATGGAAGAGGACTTCCAAGATTTTGAAAGGTATATAAGTATATATACTGAATATTTTGCAACTTCGTCGCATTAAGATATCAAACTTGGTTCATTTCTTCTTGACCAAGACTTTCATGAGTACTATGAGAATGCTCATATATTGTTAATTGTTATATATATTATTTCGGTGGGCTTGTTGCTCACCCTTGCTTTCTTCTTCATCACACAACAACAGATAGAAAAGATGAACAGGACCAAGCTCCCGATTCGTAAGCGGTTAGGAAACGTTCCGCAGTTTCCTGTAGGCGTTGATGTCGTTATAGCCGAGGTAGGATCTACCAATAGGCTAGGCTTTCAACTTTTGATGTACCAGACTAATGTATATTTATGAATTATAATAATGGCAAGGAAATGTAAATTTATTCAGAAACCCTTTTAAGGTGTAATGGCATATAATTGTGGAATAAAGTGACTTGTATTATTTTTTTGGTATTCATCTCTGAGACTATAACTTGTGATGTGTGTGTATATTGTGGGGTCACAGTATGTAGTAGTTGGTTGTTTATTAAGATTAAGTGTTATTAAGGGAAATGAAACTCGTGACAACCCGGATCCCCGACCCCGGATTTGGGGGTGTTACAGAAATGGTATCAGAGCCAAGCGTTATAAACCTCAGAGATGATGTGACATTAAGATAATAAGTTCACTAAGATAATAAGAACTCTTGCCAAGTTCATAGTCGGGCTACCTAACGTAGTACTGACAGTTAAAACCCTTATGGGAACCCTTATAAATATCGTGATAGAAGCGTAGTTCGTTATCGTATATGGTAGCGGGACTCCGAACCCTAAGGTTGAGGAGCAACAACGCAATGATGTTTTATTACTGATTGGGGATCGGATTGTGGATCCAATGGAACACCCTAATGAGGGACCGGATGATATTCATATTGAAGATGTAGCGGTTGAGGATGTTGTCCCAGAAGGGATTGTTGTTGAGAAGGATCTCGTGGAGGATCCTAACAAGACTGAAGAGATGATCGCTGAGGAATTGATAACCATGGTTAGGGAAACTACCAGAGGTAGGATTGGCCGGTCACTACCGGAGGTTCGTTCAAGTTTGTAAAGATAGTAGCCCCTTTAACGCGGCTTACTCGTAATACAGAGAAGTTTGAATGGACAGAGAAATGCGATAAAAGCTTTTAAGAACTAATGCAAAGGTTGGTGACGGCTCCTATGTTGGCATTGCCGGATGGAAAAAAGGAGATTTTGTGAATTGTAATGACGCTTCGCATAAAGAATTAGGGTGCTTTTTATACAGCACAACAAGGTAATCGCGTACGCGTCAAGACAATTAAGGGAATATAAAATTCGATATCCCTACCCATGAGCTTGGGCTCGTGGCAATAGTTTTGCCCTAAAGATTTGAGGCACTACTTGTATGGAGAGAAGTGCGAGATTCACAAACCATAGGAGCTCTAGTACATTTTTACGTAGAAAGAGCTCAACATACGCCAGATGAGGCGGTTAGAGCTAATCAAGAATTATGATTGGGAGATTCTTTATCATTCGGGGAAAGCCAATGTGGTGGCTGATGCCCTTAGTAAAAAGGAGAGACTCAAGATGATAATGTCTTTTGGAGAGTTTATAAGAGATTTTGAGAAAATGGAAATAGAAGTGAAGGTAACCGGAGCTGGTACCGAAAAGCTGTTTGAGATTGCAATACAGTTCGAATTATCGGAAAAGAACATATTGTGCCAGAAAAAGTGATGAATGAAGGCAGAGAGCCAACAATTAGATAAAAGATTAATACCGAGAAAGATGATAAGGGAATAATGAGGTATTCCTACAGAATTTGGGTTCCAAATGTTCAAGAGCTTAAAGATGAGATCTTAGATGAAAGCTAGTTTGAGGAATAAGATTTAGAGCAAACCCTGAACGTGATAGTCAGGGAGGTTGACATCAAGATAGAAGAACCCATAACATAATGAAATGGAAAACAAGGATTTTAACGTATAAGATAACCCTGATTGTGGGAGAAGGATAAAACATTTCATACTGAGAAAACAGAAGTCGAGCAAGATAGGGAGAACCGAGATGGTACTCCTATGGGGCAATTCATGGACCTGCCTAAACAAAAATTATACTTTTATTCCCAAACACCACCCTGAGGAAACAATGCAGTGGGAAATTCTTTCAGGACCTTTAAGTCACTAAGCTCTCAGAGTTCCAAGGAACAAGTTGACCTAGCCGAGGCAAGAGCCTGGACAAAGGAAATAGAGAAATGATTTTATATTCTAAATGATTGATGAAGTACAAAAGACTATTTTTATCACTTACCCTCCTAAGAGAGAGACCACCCGCTGGTGAAAGACCAAGAAAGGCACGGAGCCAGAGGTTAGAATAAACTGATTAAAGTTCAATCAATTGTTTTCGGGAAAGTAATTCCCAAGGTTATGGAGATAGTGTAAAAGCTTTAGAGCCAGAACAAAGGCGGACGAGTATGATGAATTATGAAGCTAAGATATAAAAGTTGTCAAGATTTGTTAGGTCCCAATTTGTTTGTAGAAGGGGGGTTGAATGCAAACAATACCGTTTAATCGAATAAAATGCGGAATAAAATTGTGAAACAAAATTCAAGTTAAATAAAACTTTTATTAAACTTGAAAGGTGTTACAACTACGGTATCGGTTACAAGGGATTAATCTCAAATCAATTATTACAAATCTAGAATAAATTCGACATGAACTTTTTCTATTTTTGTAATTAAAAGATCAAATACTAAATGCGATTTGAGATTAAGTTCTAGGGATTTTAATCCGCTAGATTGATACACAAGAACAAGATAAGTATTTCTAGTTGATTGGATTTAACTTTACAATCTAGAAATTGATCTTGAAGTTGCAGATGAGATGAAATATTTTTCTGCTCCTTTTTCTTTTGTTCTTGAGTTTGTGTTCTGTTTGATTGTAAGTGAAATAATAGACTTCTGCTTCTTTTTATCAAACAGCCGAATGTAAACATGTACTGGCATGACAATCTCTTTGGCCAGCAAGACTTTCGGTATGACAAAATTTACAACTAGCAAGACAATTAAAATGAGCTAGCAAGACTTTCGGTATGATTATTGATTGTCATACCGATTGTCATATTAGTTCAAATAAATTGTCTTGCTGAATTAATAACATATTTTAATCTAAACAGAAATTCTAATAAGACAATTAAGAATTGGCATGACTTTCGGTATATTATCAATTGTCATACCGATTGTCATACTAGTTCAAATAAATTGTCTTGCTGAATTTAAGCAGATTTTAAACCAATTAAAATCTTGTAAATCCTTAATATTAATTCTAAATTAATTAATCAATTTAATTCAATTAATCAATAAATCAATCTTTGCAGATATAATTTATTTTCTTAATTAAATTATATGACTTAATTAATTAATAGAGAATTAATACTAACCCTGAGCAGCATCCATTCTTCTGACAATCTTCTGAAAGTCACTGAGACTTATGAATCAATTCCGCCACTTCAATGCTGACACTCGATGTACTGTCTGGTTCATGAGTGACTAACTTCCGTGACGTTTCTTCATGTCTTGACTTTGATATTCTGATTGAATCCTTGTAATAAATGATACCCTGACGAGATCTCTGTCACTTGATTAAATCCACGATCTTGATTTATATCACTGAGGCATGATCAAATTCTTGAACTTCTTCCAGTGAATCTTCAAGTCTGCAGATGAACAATGTTTCTTTATTCTTTGACAGATGTTACATTGTGAGATCTCTCTGATGATTGATCCACTATTTACTTATTACATTCTTATTTGAGTTGAGTTAAATACTCGAATAAACGAGTAGGCTATGACATATGCCTTTCAATCTCCCCCTATTTGCTTGTTAGACAATAACAACAAATACCTAGAGGATAACTCAACTAACAAATAAGAAAAAGATATAAACAGTAATGTAAAGTAAATAGCAGAAAAGTTCTGGATTATATTTAACATTTTCCAGATTCCAAATGAAATTTACAAGTGAATACAAGATAGATGTTCCTCTAGCCTGAACATATAACTACATTAGACTATCTTGATTCATAAAGCTCTAATCATATTACATTGAGTTTTAAGCTAATTGACTTCAGTTGTCTTCTCTTCTGACTTCACCTTCTTCTAAATCTTGAAGCAATTCCTTGTCAAAGACACGATCCTTTTCTGAAGTGAAGCTTGCTGGTCTGACTGGTTGAACTCCAACTAACTTCAGCTTATTCTTGAGTTGATTGTACCTTTTAACATTCTTTTCACAATAAGCTTGAATCAAGTCAGCAGCTTGAGTCTTCAACATGGATGAATATCCAGCAGTTCTCAAATGATGTTCCATCCAGACCAGATGCTTAGCTGAGTAGTCTTTAAGAGATTGTACATCTAGCTGACAGATTTAAAGACAATCAGACTTAAAGAATCTCACCTGATGAGGATTGTTGACCACTTGAGGACTGGCCCTGCTGGCAAACTCTTTAAGCCTTTCTCGAAGAACTTCATTCAATTCTGAGCTTCTTTTGACTTTATTTAAAAGAACCCAAATCTCTGACAAAGAACGATTCTCAAATAGATGAAGTGACACCTTGAAAGATCCTTCACTCTGACAATATACAAAAATGCTCATCTCATTTAGGGATCTATCAAAAGCAGCTGTGATCCTTGAGACTTCAGTCTTGATAGCATTCATGTACATGTCATTGTTAGGATTTGAGATTTCCAGCTTGTCAAGAAGATGTAAGAACTGCCTATCATTGTTAGTGCTCAGCTGAGGCATATCAAGTACTCTCCTAGCTTCATCCCATTTTTCACCAATCTTTAGTCTGACATCTCTTCTCCTTTCTTGAGCCTTAATGTCATGAAGACGTTGCTTTTGAAGAGTTTCTGTTCTTTGAATGTCTTTTCTCATGTCAATGATCTGAGAGACCTTCTTGAGTTCAGCTTCTTTTCTTTTCATCTCTGACTGCTCCTTCTGAAATTCTTTCTCAAACATAGGATCCACTTGAGCTTCTTCTTCCCATTCTCCAAAATCACTTTCCTCTTCAGCTTCAAATAACCCATCTTTATCTTCCTGAACTGGTTCAGTGGGAATGTCAAAAATATCAAAGTCATCCTGTTCTCCACTGTAGTAGACATCATCAGCCTTTCCTTTGTTTCCAGCAGAGGTATCTTTTTCTTTCCCTTTGGCACTACTCCCTTTCTTCTCCCCCTTAGTTGAGGGATCCTCTTCTGATCTTCCTTTGGAACCTCCATCACCTCCAGAGCCTGATCCTCCACCAGACGGTCCTTCAAAATAAGCTCTTTGATCTTCATTAGGGCAATGAGAATTCTTGATCATGAAATATAGGTGCTTCATCCCTTCATTGAGATGTTCCATGCCCGTCTCTATCTTTAGAAATCTTGAGGAGTCCAGTGAATGATTCATCTAAATGAGGTCTTCAAGAGAAGTCATTCTTGTGTGTAGAGAGCAGAAGTTGGATATGTCATCAGCTGATAAAGTTGGAGTGTCCTGAATAGAATTGAGCTTTGGTATTACAGTGGTCTTTAGATCTGAGATGTCATTCCTTATGATTGCAAGCTGATTGTTGACAGAGGTGGAAGAAGAAGACCGTTCAACCACTTGTGCTTTGAATGCTTGAGCTTCAGCTTGGCTTTTAGCAAGTTCTTCTTTTAGGGCAGCAATCTGAGCTAACAGGTTTACAGTATCAGTGTCTGTGTGTGCTCTCACCTGAATTTCACTCGTGTTTGGCTCACTCACCTCACGTGCATGTGTTTCTCTCAATATAATTGCTCGTGAGGAGTCTTCCTGTTGCTGTTCTTCTGTACCTGCATTAAAAATCACCCTAGCCTCTTCAAGAGAGGTCAGTGGTGGTGCAATGGGAATTCGCGAGTCCCGATCCTCAGTCAATACTATCAAATCTTTTGGAATAGATGTCTGAATTGCTTCAGGGATAGATTGACCGAGTTGCCCTCCACTTTCTCCAGATAAATCTGCGAGTGGAGAATCCCATAAGGAAGCCAGAGGTGTTGGATCTGGGAGGGGAGAAAATGACTCTATTAAAGATGGCGGAAAGTCAGATTTTCCCTCTAAAGCATGTGACTGCTCTTCTGCCGTAACTATGGCAGGCACTGTAACCGACTCTACGTGCACTCCTCGCTGTGTGTCCTGAGTATGATCTGGGGAAGTGTATGGTTCCATTGTGAGTAATGGAATTGTGCTTGACTCAGTACAAGATGCCATGGCCCTATGGCGAATTTCAATAGATGCATCCTGTTGAGAGAATGCCTCTAGTAACTGTACATTGGCCATTTCAAAGTCCATGTCCTGTTGGGAGGACAAGGATGGGCTTTCAGATGCCTCAGAATATGTTCTTCTTTTCTTAGGAGGAGGCAGAGCTGAGGGTTCACTCATATTTAACAATGTACTACTTCCTAGTAATCTTCTGGGTAACATTTTAGACAGTGGGGGAAAGGTTGAGATAGAATGTGACTCTGTGTTTGGCTCTATGACCTGGGATTGAAGCTGTGGTTCTACAACTTCATGGTCAGCCCTATCAACCACTGGGGGTCTTTCAACAGAAGTAGGAAGAGAGTGAGAGTGAGGAATTACTACCTGTAATGGAAGAGCATCTGATGTTGGAGGAGCCTGGGTGGCTTGAACCACTGGAGGTTGAGGTTGCTGTTCATGGCCGGGAAGATTGAAAATAGGTAAAGGAATATAAGTGGCCATGAAAGCAGATACAAGTACTGGAACTTGCATGAATTTGAAGGTTGTGTCTTGGCGAGTGTAAATCTTTTTGCTAACTGGAGGGGGTTCGGTTACTGCAGAGTTAGCAAAAAGGGCTTTGTGTTCAGGTGTGAGAAGATGATCTGCTATAAGCATGAGAAAACGAGCATAGTAACATGATACCCTACGATTTGTAGAATGATCACGTAAAGCAGAAGTTAGACGTCTCAAGAGAATGGGAAAAAGTAGTTTGCCAAAATTGATCCTTTGATTGAAAAATACCGCAAGACCAATACACTGCAGAGTGGAAGTGATGTTATGAAAATTGGATTTTGTGCAGTTGGCAAACACTTTGGAAAGTGTATCGAAGAAAATATCCCATTCAGACACCAAATTTGATTTAGAAAGTTTGGTTAAATTGATCACCCCCTGATAGTGAATAGCATTGAAAAAATCTGTGATATCATTTTCAGAGGGTAAATTACAGAAATTGTCTAGTGGAAAATTTAACGCACGATTGACGACTGTTTCATCAACTACATACTGTGTGTTTGCGACGGTGAATGAAAAAGATTTTGAATCATCGGCCACAGTAGAGGTTGTGCAAATCAGTCTAAGTAGATCGACGTTTAAAATCACATTTGATTTAATAGCAGAGCTAACAATCGAATGGTCATTTAAAAATCTAATCCATGGCTTAAATTTTTCAACATCACATTTTCCGGATTAAAATAACCAACCTGATTATGCGCGACAATTTGGAAATTGAGAGCCATTTAAAATAATAATAAGACACACGCTTTTAGAATTTTAAGAATAATATTAAGAAAATTCGAATTAATTAAATTAATTTAATAATTCGAATTAAATTAATTATAATCGAAAAATTTAGACAGAAATGTATCTCGTTAAAATTCTTAACTCACAAACACAGTTTTGAAAAGCCAAAAGACACAAATCAGAAATTAAATAAAAATAAAAAGTTCAAAATCAACAAACACAAATTGAATTTGAAGGGGCAAACTGATATATAAAAAAATTTTTGAAAATTTTGACAGCACTCCTGTATGTATATATATGTAAGTATATATCACAGGAGTGAAGATTCAGTTTGCTGAGTAAAAACTCGAGCAAGGAAGGAAGCAGTTCGAAGAGAGAGAAGAGAGAAACTGAAGAGAAAAAACTGTTCGAATTTTTTTGAAAAGAAATGAACTGATGAAAATGGTTTAAAACAAAACAAACAAACTGCTTTATATGACAGCTGGTATGACAATCCTGGATTGTCATACCGATTGTCATACCAGGCAAAAGAAGGAAAAGAAAAAAACAGAAATAAAGGAAATAACAAATTAAACACTGAGTATATATAACTGGTATGACAATCTGATAGTCATACCGATTGTCATACCAATATAAAATAAAAGAATATATATATATATATTGTTTATAACTGGCAAGACAATTGATAGTCATACCGATTGTCTTGCCAGTATAAACTATACTGAAAAACACTAATATGACAATTATATAGCTAAATGACTTTCAGCAAGACAATTTCAATTGTCTTGCCGATTGTCATTTTAGTAGAAATACAATCAATATGTACAGACTCTATAAATGTACTGAAATTATATTAAAATGGTAAAACTGAAATACAGACCTATAATATTTACAGAAACAAAGACAATATATCAAATTTATTATTTTTATTCCAAAATAGATTTCTATGAATTTTAGCAAATAAAATTCAATAGAATCTATTTTTGGAATAAAAATAATAAATTCTGATATATTGTCTTTGTTTCTGTAAATATTATAGGTCTGTATTTCAGTTTTACCATTTTGTAATATAATTTCAGTACATTTATAGAGTCTGTACATATTTGATTGTATTTCTACTAAAATGACAATCGGCAAGACAATTGAAATTGTCTTGCTGAAAGTCATTTAGCTATATAATTGTCATATTAGTGTTTTTCAGTATAGTTTATACTGGCAAGACAATCGGTATGACTATCAATTGTCTTGCCAGTTATAAACAATATATATATATATTTCTTTTATTTTATACTGGTATGACAATCGGTATGACTATCAGATTGTCATACCAGTTATATATACTCAGTGTTTATTTGTTATTTCCTTTATTTCTGTTTTTTTTCTTTCCTTCTTTTGCCTGGTATGACAATCGGTATGACAATCCAGGATTGTCATACCAGCTGTCATATAAAGGCAGTTTGTTTGTTTTGTTTTAAACCATTTTCAACAGTTCATTTCTTTCAAAAATTCGAACAGTTTTTCTCTTCATTTCTCTCTTCTCTCTTCGAACTGCTTTTCCTTGCTCGAGTTTTTACTCAGCAAACTGAATCTTCACTCCTGTGATATATACTTACAATATATACATACAGGAGTGCTGTCAAAATTTTCAAATTTTTTTATATATCAGTTTGCCCCTTCAAATTCAATTTGTGTTTGTTGATTTTGAACTTTTTATTTTTATTTTAATTTCTGATTTGTGTCTTTTGGTTTTCAAAACTGCGTTTGTGAGTTAAGAATTTTAACGAGATACATTTCTGTCTAAATTTTTCGATTATAATTAATTTAATTCGAATTATTAAATTAATTTAATTAATTCGAATTTTCTTAATATTATTCTTAAAATTCTGAAAAGCGTGTGTCTTATTATTATTTTAAATGGCTCTCAATTTCCAAATTGTCGCGCATAATCAGGTTGGTTATTTTAATCCGGAAAAATGTGATGTTGAAAAATTTAAGCCATGGATTAGATTTTTAAATGACCATTCGATTGTTAGCTCTGCTATTAAATCAAATGTGATTTTAAACGTCGATCTACTTAGACTGATTTGCACAACCTCTACTGTGGCCGATGATTCAAAATCTTTTTCATTCACCGTCGCAAACACACAGTATGTAGTTGATGAAACAGTCGTCAATCGTGCGTTAAATTTTCCACTAGACAATTTCTGTAATTTACCCTCTGAAAATGATATCACAAATTTTTTTCAATGCTATTCACTATCAGGGGGTGATCAATTTAACCAACTTTCTAAATCAATTTGGTGTCTGAATGGGATATTTTCTTCGATACACTTTCCAAAGTGTTTGCCAACTGCACAAAATCCAATTTTCATAACATCACTTCCACTCTGCAGTATATTGGTCTTGCGGTTGTTTTCAATTAAGGATCAATTTTGGCAAACTACTTTTTTTCCATTCTCTTGAGACGTCTAACTTCTGCTTTACGTGATCATTCTACAAATCGTAGGGTAGCATGTTACTATGCTCGTTTTCTCATGCTTATAGCAGATCATCTACTCACACCCTGAACACAAAGCCCCTTTTTGCTAACTCTGCTGTAACCGAACCCCCTCCAGTTAGCAAAAAGATTTACACTCGCCAAGACACAACCTTCAAATTTATGCAAGTTCCAGTACTTGTATCTGCTTTCATGGCCAATATATCCTTACCTATTTTCAATCTTCCCGGCCATGAACAGCAACCTCAACCTCCAGTGGTTTCAAGCCCCAGCCTCCAAATCAGATGCTCTTCCATTACAGGTAGTAATTTCCTCACTCTCACTCTCCTTCCTACTTCTGTTTGAAGACCCCCAGTGGCTTTGATAGGGCTGACCATTGAAGTTGTAGAACCACAAGCTTCAATCCCAGGTCATAGAGCCAAACACAGAGTCTACATTCTATCTCACCCTCTCCCCACTGTCTAAAATGTTACCCAGAGATTACTAGGAAGTAGTACATTGGTTAAATTATGAGTGAACCCTCAGCTCTGCCTCCTCCTAAGAAAAGAAGAATATATTCTGAGGCATCTGAAAGCCCATCCTTGTCCTCCAAACAGGACATGGACTTTGAAATGGCCAATGAACAGTTACTAGAGGCATTCTCTCAACAGGATGCATCTATTGAAATTCGCCATAGGGCCATGGCATCTTGTACTGAGTCAAGCACAATTCCATTACTCACAATGGAACCATACACTTCCCCAGATCATACTCAGGACACACAGCGAGGAGTGCACGTAGAGTCGGTTACAGTGCCTGCCATAGTTACGGCAGAAGAGCAGTCACATGCTTCAGAGGGAAAATCTGACTCTCCGCCATCTTTAATAGAGTCATTTTCTCCCCTCCCAGATCCAACACCTCTGGCTCCCTTATGGGATTCTCCACTCGCAGATTTATCTGGAGAAAGTGGAGGGCAACTCGGTCAATCTATCCCTGAAGCAATTCAGACATCTATTCCAAAAGATTTGATAGTATTGACTGAGGATCGGGACTCGCGAATTCCCATTGCACCACCACTGACCTCTCTTGAAGAGGCTAGGGTGATTTTTAATGCAGGTACAGAAGAACAGCAACAGGAAGACTCCTCACGAGCAATTATATTGAGAGAAACACATGCACGTGAGGTGAGTGAACCAAACACGAGTGAAATTCAGGTGAGAGCACACACAGACACTGATACTGTAAACCTGTTAGCTCAGATTGCTGCCCTAAAAGAAGAACTTGCTAAAAGCCAAGCTGAAGCTCAAGCATTCAAAGCACAAGTGGTTGAACGGTCTTCTTCCACCTCTGTCAACAATCAGCTTGCAATCATAAGGAATGACATCTCAGATCTAAAGACCACTGTAATACCAAAGCTCAATTCTATTCAGGACACTCCAACTTTATCAGCTGATGACATATCCAACTTCTGCTCTCTACACACAAGAATGACTTCTCTTGAAGACCTCGTTGAGATGAATCATTCACTGGACTCCTCAAGATTTCTAAAGATAGAGACGGGCATGGAACATCTCAATGAAGGGATGAAGCACCTATATTTCATGATCAAGAATTCTCATTGCCCTAATGAAGAACAAAGAACTTATTTTGAAGGACCGTCTGGTGGAGGATCAGGCTCTGGAGGTGATGGAGGTTCCAAAGGAAAGTCAGTAGAGGATCCCTCAACTAAGGGGGAGAAGAAAGGGAGTAGTGCCAAAGGGAAAGAAAAAGATACCTCTGCTGGAAACAAAGGAAAGGCTGATGATGTCTACTACAGTGGAGAACAGGATGACTTTGATATTTTTGACATTCCCACTGAACCAGTTCAGGAAGATAAAGATGGGTTATTTGAAGCTGAAGAGGAAAGTGATTTTGGAGAATGGGAAGAAGAAGCTCAAGTGGATCCTATGTTTGAGAAAGAATTTCAGAAGGAGCAGTCAGAGATGAAAAGAAAAGAAGCTGAACTCAAGAAGGTCTCTCAGATCATTGACATGAGAAAAGACATTCAAAGAACAGAAACTCTTCAAAAGCAACGTCTTCATGACATTAAGGCTCAAGAAAGGAGAAGAGATGTCAGACTAAAGATTGGTGAAAAATGGGATGAAGCTAGGAGAGTACTTGATATGCCTCAGCTGAGCACTAACAATGATAGGCAGTTCTTACATCTTCTTGACAAGCTGGAAATCTCAAATCCTAACAATGACATGTACATGAATGCTATCAAGACTGAAGTCTCAAGGATCACAGCTGCTTTTGATAGATCCCTAAATGAGATGAGCATTTTTGTATATTGTCAGAGTGAAGGATCATTCAAGGTGTCACTTCATCTATTTGAGAATCGTTCTTTGTCAGAGATTTGGGTTCTTTTAAACAAAGTCAAAAGAAGCTCAGAATTGAATGAAGTTCTTCGAGAAAGGCTTAAAGAGTTTGCCAGCAGGGCTAGTCCTCAAGTGGTCAACAATCCTCATCAGGTGAGATTCTTTAAGTCTGATTGTCTTCAAATCTGTCAGCTAGATGTACAATCTCTTAAAGACTACTCAGCTAAGCATCTGGTCTGGATGGAACATCATTTGAGAACTGCTGGATATTCATCCATGTTGAAGACTCAAGCTGCTGACTTGATTCAAGCTTATTGTGAAAAGAATGTTAAAAGGTACAATCAACTCAAGAATAAGCTGAAGTCAGTTGGAGTTCAACCAGTCAGACCAGCAAGCTTCACTTCAGAAAAGGATCGTGTCTTTGACAAGGAATTGCTTCAAGATTTAGAAGAAGGTGAAGTCAGAAGAGAAGACAACTGAAGTCAATTAGCTCAAAACTCAATGTAATATGATTAGAGCTTTATGAATCAAGATAGTCTAATGTAGTTATATGTTCAGGCTAGAGGAACATCTATCTTGTATTCACTTGTAAATTTCATTTGGAATCTGGAAAATGTTAAATATAATCCAGAACTTTTCTGCTATTTACTTTACATTACTGTTTATATCTTTTTCTTATTTGTTAGTTGAGTTATCCTCTAGGTATTTGTTGTTATTGTCTAACAAGCAAATAGGGGGAGATTGAAAGGCATATGTCATAGCCTACTCGTTTATTCGAGTATTTAACTCAACTCAAATAAGAATGTAATAAGTAAATAGTGGATCAATCATCAGAGAGATCTCACAAGTAACATCTGTCAAAGAATAAAGAAACATTGTTCATCTGCAGACTTGAAGATTCACTGGAAGAAGTTCAAGAATTTGATCATGCCTCAGTGATATAAATCAAGATCGTGGATTTAATCAAGTGACAGAGATCTCGTCAGGGTATCATTTATTACAAGGATTCAATCAGAATATCAAAGTCAAGACATGAAGAAACGTCACGGAAGTTAGTCACTCATGAACCAGACAGTACATCGAGTGTCAGCATTGAAGTGGCGGAATTGATTCATAAGTCTCAGTGACTTTCAGAAGATTGTCAGAAGAATGGATGCTGCTCAGGGTTAGTATTAATTCTCTATTAATTAATTAAGTCATATAATTTAATTAAGAAAATAAATTATATCTGCAAAGATTAATTTATTGATTAATTGAATTAAATTGATTAATTAATTTAGAATTAATATTAAGGATTTACAAGATTTTAATTGGTTTAAAATCTGCTTAAATTCAGCAAGACAATTCATTTGAACTAGTATGACAATCGGTATGACAATTGATAGTCATACCGAAAGTCATGCCAATACATTTAATTGTCTTATTAGAATTTCTGTTTAGATTAAAATCTGTTATTAATTCAGCAAGACAATTTATTTGAACTAATATGACAATCGGTATGACAATCAATAGTCATACCGAAAGTCTTGCTAGCTCATTTTAATTGTCTTGCTAGTTGTAAATTTTGTCATACCGAAAGTCTTGCTGGCCAAAGAGATTGTCATGCCAGTACATGTTTACATTCGGCTGTTTGATAAAAAGGAGCAGAAGTCTATTATTTCACTATCAATCAAACAGAACACAAACTCAAGAACAAAAGAAAAAGGAGCAGAAAAATATTTCATCTCATCTGCAACTTCAAGATCAATTTCTAGATTGTAAAGTTAAATCCAATCAACTAGAAATACTTATCTTGTTCTTGTGTATCAATCTAGCGGATTAAAATCCCTAGAACTTAATCTCAAATCGCATTTAGCATTTGATCTTTTAATTACAAAAATAGAAAAAGTTCATGTCGAATTTATTCTAGATTTGTAATAATTGATTTGAGATTAATCCCTTGTAACCGATACCGTAGTTGTAACACCTTTCAAGTTTAATAAAAGTTTTATTTAACTTGAATTTTGTTTCACAATTTTATTCCGCATTTTATTCGATTAAACGGTATTGTTTGCATTCAACCCCCCCTTCTACAAACAAATTGGGACCTAAACAAATCTTGACAACTTTTATATCTTAGCTTCATAATTCATCATACTCGTCCGCCTTTGTTCTGGCTCTAAAGCTTTTACACTATCTCCATAACCTTGGGAATTACTTTCCCGAAAACAATTGATTGAACTTTAATCAGTTTATTCTAACCTCTGGCTCCGTGCCTTTCTTGGTCTTTCACCAGCGGGTGGTCTCTCTTAGGAGGGTAAGTGATAAAAATAGTCTTTGTACTTCATCAATCATTTAGAATATAAATCATTTCTCTATTTCCTTTGTCAGGCTCTTGCCTCGGCTAGGTCAACTTGTTCCTTGGAACTCTGAGAGCTTAGTGACTTAAAGGTCCTGAAAGAATTCCCACTGCATTGTTTCCTCAGGGTGGTGTTGGGAATAAAAGTATAATTTTGTTTAGGCAGGTCCATGAATTGCCCCATAGGAGTACCATCTCGGTTCTCCCTATCTTGCTCGACTTCTGTTTTCTCAGTATGAAATGTTTTATCCTTCTCCCACAATCAGGGTTATCTTATACGTTAAAATCCTTGTTTTCCATTTCATTATGTTATGGGTTCTTCTATCTTGATGTCAACCTCCCTGACTATCACGTTCAGGGTTTGCTCTAAATCTTATTCCTCAAACTAGCTTTCATCTAAGATCTCATCTTTAAGCTCTTGAACATTTGGAACCCAAATTCTGTAGGAATACCTCATTATTCCCTTATCTCTTCTCGGTATTAATCTTTTATCTAATTGTTGGCTCTCTGCCTTCATTCATCACTTTTTCTGGCACAATATGTTCTTTTCCGATAATTCGAACTGTATTGCAATCTCAAACAGCTTTTCGGTACCAGCTCCGGTTACCTTCACTTCTATTTCCATTTTCTCAAAATCTCTTATAAACTCTCCAAAAGACATTATCATCTTGAGTCTCTCCTTTTTACTAAGGGCATCAGCCACCACATTGGCTTTCCCCGAATGATAAAGAATCTCCCAATCATAATTCTTGATTAGCTCTAACCGCTCATCTGGCGTATGTTGAGCTCTTTCTACGTAAAAATGTACTAGAGCTCCTATGGTTTGTGAATCTCGCACTTCTCTCCATACAAGTAGTGCCTCAAATCTTTAGGGCAAAACTATTGCCACGAGCCCAAGCTCATGGGTAGGGATATCGAATTTTATATTCCCTTAATTGTCTTGACGCGTACGCGATTACTTGTTGTGCTGTATAAAAAGCACCCTAATTCTTTATGCGAAGCGTCATTACAATTCACAAAATCTCCTTT